>NW_010399408.1:0-13853 GCF_000710305.1 Buceros rhinoceros silvestris
TTCCGGGCGGTGGCTGTGATTCACAAGCGCCTTTGATCATCCGCCGGAGGCTTATCTCTTTATTGAGAGGGCTAACGGTGGAGTCTGGCAGTCAGCAAGAAACGTACGGCATTTTATACACATTTAGTTTTGGAATGAGAAGATTACCTCTTTACTTAGGTCGTTCCGAGCCTAAAAATCTAAGATATCGTGACTTTAAACTAAGCTGATTTCAGAAGGGGTAGTAAGTTCACATTCTTGTGAATTTCTATCTGAAATATTAAAGGCAAGATTTTTTCCGTTTGCGTTTTCTGTATGTGTGTGTGACAGTTTCCCCCCACACCCACCTTTTTTGCTCCTTATTCTATCAAAAACACCCACCGAACAAACGACTTCATTAGAGCTCTGCAGAACACTTCTGTAAATACCATTTGTCTTTTCCAGAAATAAGCCCTTTTATGCGTTTCCTTTGGTAGCAGGTATCGCTTAGGCAGCAACTGCATCAAGGAAGTATCCTCGCTTAAAAAGCCTATCCAAAAAGGGCTGGGTTTATGCCAGTCACTATTCTGTTCTGCTCTTCGGGTCTTCCTTGCCCACAATTGTGCAGGCACCCCTAAGCTGCGAGGAGCTTGAGCTGCCATTGCTGCCAAGAGAAATGTACGTGTTACCATCCCGAGAGCTGATGTTTGGTTTGTGTACTTCTGTTTGCTTATGTTGCAGGAAACGTAGACTGGAGGCAATGATACACCCCTAACACAAATGACATAATCATTACTACCTTTCACTTCTGTCTTGCTGTGAATGTTTTCAAATGCTGGTTTTAAGCATCGGTTGATATTAACCAGTCTGTTTTGGAGAGAGAACATGAAATGATGCTTCTAGACCTTTGCTGATACAAATAATCGAAGTATCACAATACTGTGTAAGGTATTGTATTTCAGGCGTAAGGAAATACAAGCTTGAAGGAACTCTTCTTTTAAATGCTCTTTTGGGAATTGCATTCTAAAGAACTAATGCTTTTATTCAAAATACTTGAGAAATCAGTGCTTGCTTTTTTTCTCTGTTTTTCAGAGTGTTCTCATTTCCCCCTTTTCTATTAATTACATAGCTTTGTATTCAGCCCAGAGGAGACTGATGTCTTAAAAATCGAAGCATTATTCTAAGGGCATGAAAAACATTTTCTAAGGCCTGGAACTAATTTTAGTTATGCTTTCTCTTTTCTCTAAGAAAGGTTGTGGTTTATAAAGGTATGGTTTTAGGCTGCAGCATTTTGTGATGCTGTAGTTAGAAAATAATACTTTATTCTCCCAGAATTCTCATAGTCTTCTTTCTTGCAAACAATGAGTCATCACAGAGCCTATCTGTACTTTCAGGTATTCCTTGATCAGCCTTGGAACTAAAAATTTGGAGGCAGTGCTTTTGGAGGATAAGAAGGAAAACCCTGTAGAGCAAATTAGCTCATTGCACAGGAAGTATTGAGAAAAGGGACTTAGAATGTAATTTCTTTCACAACCAACCACTTATGTAACAATGCTAAAATGTGATAGGGCTGGATTTTTTTGGTGTTCTCTCCTTTTCTTGAGAATCCACAGAGCTTAACTCTAGTGACAGCTTCACTCTATTGTCCTGTGTGCTTCTATCAGGCTTTCTCTGTGCAATATGGGGCCAGTCATTAATGTCGTTGAGTTTAAATGGCCATGCTGATGTCTTTGGGGCAGTTGTTCTTGAAGCTTCTGGGGTTTTTATGCTTGTCATTTCGGCAAACTTCCGCCACAAGAGTCACTTGGTCTTTCTGTGGAGTGATGGCAAAATACTACTACGCTAGTATATAAGAATGTAGAGTGATGGAAGACGGGCGGATTTTTTTACTTTTTCAATCAAAAAGGGAAAAAAACCCACTTTGTTGAGGTTTGAAGATTGAGTCAAAGGACAAAGTAGAGAAATCATAAGAGTTCAGTGCTTTTCATCATCTTTGAGGGGTTTTTTTCCCATTGAAGTTTTCATAGTTGGTCAAGGGAACAGTCCTTCAGATTGACCAGTTAATGGAAGGATTCTGTATTCACTCCAATAAAAAGCGAGCAATAGCAGTTTGCTGAATGAGGTAGTGTTAGTTTATTCTCTTGGCATTGCCATCAAAAGTTGATCTTTCTGAGCTCGAGTGCTTTTCATCTGAAAAAAACCCTGGATTTGGGAGAGCAGAAGCAAATAAAAACTGTATGGCGAATTACGAGAAGGCAATCTCCTCCCTCAAATAACTTGTCTGGGTAGATCTTCCTCATAAAAGAATACAACGATGACTACCTCCTAAGAATGCCGTTTGTGGGAAATAAAGATGTGGTTTCTGGGGGATAGAAGCATGTGCTCCCTTTTCTGACGCAGTTTATCCCATGATTCAGCTCCTGTCCTATTTCCTTGGCCTTTTGTCTGTTTAGTTTCAGAAGATTCCCTTGCCTTTCTGTCTTAGTGTGCCCTTCCCCCAGTGTTTTTCTTCTGAAGGTAATGGCATACACAAGCATCTTGTAAAGCTCTGCATCTTGTTTTTCTGGGGTTTCTCATGGAGATGCTAATTTACACCTTTTGACTTGTTTGATATCTCAGACTACCATCTAATGTTAGCTCAATGCAGAGGAGTGAATGCTTTTTTACTTTTTTTGAGAGTCTTGATCTGCGTTTTCGAGAGTCATTTGCAAACTTCTAATGCACAACCATGACTTACTCAACAGAAGTTACTTTTAAAAGCATTCCTGTAAGCAAGCAGAAGTTACTGTTTTCACGTTGGGAGTTTACTTGACCTCTGTAAACCAGGCGTGGTTTTGTAGCTACCTTGTTCATAATGAAAAACTGTACCATTGTGCAAATGGCATGCGGAGGAATCCTAACTAATACTTGGGAAAGTGTGCTGAATTTTACCAGGTAGAGTTTTTCTCTTCCTCCCAGATTTCGCAGGCTGCAAATGAACTTAAATTCAATTTTGCTCTAAATCTGTAAATTGTAGCTGAGACACCTTTGAGCCCTTGAGACTCTTGTGCTACTGCACTGTAGGCATGTCTGTTGCAGAGCTCTGTTAACATATACAAGTGAATGTGACCCTTGGTTACTTCCATTTGCAACACTTAGCTACATTTGAGTGACAGAATCATTTTGGTTGGAAGAGACCTTTAAGATCATTGATTCCAGCTGTTAAGCCAGCACTGCCAGGTCACCACTACATTGTGTCACTCAGCACCATCCACTGGTGACTCCATAATAACTGGAAGGGAAAGGATATGTGTGTGTAAGACAGTTGTAGTTACCTTGTGGAAGAACCCTTCATTATATTAAAGCATTAAGTCTGAGGCATCTATAAATACTCAACATCTCTTTTTGTTGGCCAGGCTCGCACTTCTTGGGACAGGGAGTCGAGTGAAATGCGCTATAAGAGGCTTCAACATTTGCTTGAAAAAAGCAACATCTATTCCAAATTCTTATTAACTAAAATGGAACAGCAGCAACTGGAGGTAGGTGGATTCTCATCTGCAGTGGGAATTCTTAAGATGGGCTACCATCTGGGTTTTTTTCTGCCATCTAGCTGTTTGAACTGACGCAAAAATGTGGTTAGGATTGCAATAATAACATGAAAATCTACTGGAACCACTGCTCAGGAATGAAGTGGTGCTATATGTAATGTTCAGAATTTGTTCTACAAATTAATAGATAAGTCAGACTCCAAAGAGCATGAATTATAATTTGTAATCACAGTGTGAAGGTGGCACTTACATCTTTACAATTCGGCTGTTGGCCTGGATGCAAGGATGAGAAAATAAATATTAGAAATAAGAAGTAAAGTTTAAGGGAGAGAGGACAGAAGATGCAAAGAATTGACAAGTAGGAAGTTGTACAGCCTATTTGTGTTAATTACTGAAGGCTGAGGATGAGCTGTGTCTTCAGGATGCTAATGTAGGCCTCCCTCAAACAAATTTATAAATTACAGTGATCTGAGTCCACGTTGTGGCAAATAAGCTTCCATAAAATGATTTAATGTGGGGGTTTTTTAAATCCATGGGCTGCTGAGTTAATATCTAGCTTTATCTTGACTTTCTTAACTCTACTTTTATGGACATGCTTGTAAGAGTTTAGGCTTGAGAGAGGAAGAATCTTAGGAGAAGATTCAGGGTGATGACATTCTCAGAAATGTGACACTGACAGGCTGCAGGAACACCCTTGCTAAGTTACTTTTCTAGTTTAACTGTCAGCTCGAATTCATGGTTACTGCTTTGATGGAGTGCATGTTTCAGTACAGTCTGGCTCCATCTAATAAACGCCAAGGTCTCGTATATTTCAAGGATCCTTTTGCTTTCAGCAAGTAAAAATAGTAGATGGTATGAAAATGTTAAATGAGACATGAAGGCACTTCCTTAAAGGCATTGTAGGCTACTTCTGTTGTGTTCTGTTCTGCAATGAACACTGGTGGTGCCATGCAGAAGTGTCATGGGTTAGGGCTGGGCCAGCCTGATGATGCCTCTATTAACCCTCACCCTTCCCAAAGGGGAAGAGAAAGGGAATAAGGGAGAGAGACTTATGGATTAGAAAAGAAAACTAAAACTGTTTTGATGAGAATAGTAACAGTAACATGAAATATAATAGCTGAATGATGATGCCTCTATTAACCCTCACCCTTCCCAAAGGGGAAGAGAAAGGGAATAAGGGAGAGAGACTTATGGATTAGAAAAGAAAACTAAAACTGTTTTGATGAGAATAGTAACAGTAACATGAAATATATACAAATACATAGAATACCAATACTGACCCCAATCCCCCTGATGGCAACCAAGTCACCACTGATGCTGTGAGCAGACTGCAGAAGTCCCAGACTGGACTCAATGGCAAACAGGAACTGGGTTCAGGAATGCACGAATTGGGATCAAAGTCAGAACAGTCAGAGTCCTCCTCAGACACTGACCACTGAAGAAGAGAGTTGACCCTCATGATCCCTCCACTTTATACCAAATATGACATCTATGGGATGAAACACCTTGTAGGGTCACCTGTCCTGTCTGCTCCTCCCTGCAGGTGCAGCCTCTACCTTACTGCACCCCCACTGTGGGACACAGGATTTAGCAGTGACCTTGGTCTGCACAGCAGCAAGTACGAGCAAGAACCTTGCTGCACCCAGTCTCAGGTGTCAGCTGTGAACATCAAGTGTTGTCACTTCCAGAAGCAGACACTGTTTGCGGAAATACACCGTTAACTTCAGACAGTGCAGTGACTTAGGAGAGACTGAGCTGCAAAGTCAAACCACTGAGCAGAATTTTTTCTGTTCTAACTCAAATCAGGACAAGAAGTTAAGGAACTGCATACATGGAAAATTTGCTGCAATTGATGTGATCCTAAGGAGTTTGCAGTTGGGAATATTTTTTTAATCTTTCTAGATTACTGTATTTAAATATTTAGAGTATTCACTGACAAGCAATTCAGAGCAGTTGCACTTTCTTGTCTAAGTTTTGCTTTGTAGTTTTAAACTGTGTCAGATTAGAAGCTCTTAGTGAGATTGCAAAACTAAAGTCTGTAGAGTACATGGAATTCCACATTACCAATGTATTCTATGCTTGTTATCACTTCTGTAATGGATAGTTCTCTTGTTGATGTTATTGAAAGATAAAAAGTGTGTGGTGTGGGTTTTTGGGTTTTTTTTTTAGGAACAGCGGAGGAAAGAGAAGTTAGAAAAAAAGAGAGAGATGATGTTAAAATCTGCCAAGGTAAGGTTAACTAGCTATTATGCAACTAATAAGTCTCACAAATTACAGTGTCAGTTTTGGTCAAGGTAGGTAAACTAAATAAGTTAGATTAACCAGTATTTGACTTGTAGAATCTATCTGCTACACTGTATTTTAACTATAATAAGACTGTTTAAAAGTGCTTAAAAATTGCGTACCATGACAGTCAGTTAAGGAGATGTGTCTGACTCATTTGTACTGAAGCAAATGGTTTGAATTTATCTTGAGGTTTTTTGTTTTAGCAATGATTTTTTATTCAGACAAGATGTTGGATAAGTGATGAAAAACATAAGCAGGAGCTTTTTTCCCCATATATTTAAAAACTACTTAATAGTAAAAGTGTTTTAAGAATCTTTCAAGGGCAACGTTTTGAGGCTGATTACATCTTTTTTTGTCTGTGTCATGATAGAGATGGATAAGATCATGAACCTCTTGCAAGGGTGTTGTGTTTTTTGGTTTTTTTTTTAGGGTCAAAATCCAGTTGATGGAAAAGAGGAGAAATCAGGTAATTATTAGGCTCTGTCTTTTGTCAGTACTGGTGTTTTTATTTCTTTAATGTTTGATGTATTTTATAAACTCAAATGCTATCTTATAGGTGCAAAAAAGAAGAGAGGGAGAGAAGATGGGACATACAACATCTCAGAAATTATGTCCAAAGAGGTAGGACATAACTATAAATAGGTTTGTTCTGGATTTTTGTACCCCAAGTTTTAACTGGCAATTCTATCGCAGTGTGACATCTGTGTTTTAGAACAATACATTCTTTTACATTGCCATCCGAGATTTTCAAACAACAGCCAACAGTGGTCTGTCTGTAATGTATGACTTTCTTCCAGTGAAGATCTAGGTTCCAAGCAGTGTTGTCAGACCTGCAGACTCAAGGTGCTGATTTTTTTTAAAAAAAACAAAAACAAAAACAAAAAAGGCTTTGGGGTAGGCAAGGTGTGAAGAGACTGCATTACCGGTTGAATTCTCAATTACTTTTTGTAACTGGAATGCATTCTCCGATGTGTGGCCTTGTTCAGAATCACTTCTATGATTAACGATGTGTTAATCATGGAAAGCGTTTTTTGGTATGTCCAAATTCTTCAGTTAGATCTCAAGAAATACAAACTGTAGTAGCCTTTAAGGTTGAAAAGCATAGTTTGGTTTCTTTTTCTTTATTTCCAGGAAATATTATCAGTGGCAAAAAAGAAGAAACTGGAAAATCAGGTATGTTGGCACATCTTACTGCAGTTCAAGTCTGTTAAGCCCAAAGGAAGGGAGGCCTTTTTTATCCTTTATAGCATACCTTTTAAACCTTTCCTGTAAATAAACAGCCCTCTGCTAAATATTGCAGTCCTGAATTAGTAGTTTAAGAAAGTGGTGCAAATGAATGCACTTAAATACTTATTTTCAGAAATCTGAGGTGAAAACTTTATTTTAACTACTGAGTTTGAATGTGTTTATACTTTATGGAATGCCTGTAGTTTCAAAAATACAGGAAATAGGAATTTACTAAGAAATACTTGTGCTGGTGTTAAAACCTTAAGACATACCTTCAAGCATGGAGATATCAGGTGTGGTCTCTTCTGCTTCAGCTGTATTCTAAAAGCTACAAGCACAGTATTAATTTCTTTCTAATATTCCTAGAATCCACTTACAGAATGGAAATAGCTGCATTAAGTCTTCTTCACAGTGGTTGACATTTAAGTCTTACTTGCTTTTATGGGTAGAAAATTGTAAGCCAAATTGATAGCTGTCACTGCTCTTTAGTTCTAAAGGAGTAAATAATGCATCTAGGGCATTGAAATTTTGCGTGTTGACACCTACCTACATAGTAATACTAATTCTAAAAGTAAGTTCTTTTGATTTGACGGTTGCTCAAAATAAGGCTTTGTGTCAGGGACTGGCTTACTTCACTGCACATTAAGACTGGTATAAATTGGGCAAAAGTATGTCTTAGCTGAGCTTAGATGTGCATTCTACTTGTCACGTGTCCTTTGAACTTCCTTCTGCAGGATGAAAGCTCCTCTGACAACCTGTGTCCAGAAGACCTGCAGAAAAATGGAGACTCAAATAGCGTCATTAAGGATAGATTGTGTCAAGCTGTACGACATGGTGCCAAGCAATTCCTTGATCCAGTACGGAAATTTAATGGACAACCAGTGCCTTTTCAGCAGCCAAAGATTTTTACTGGAGGTGTAATGAGATGGTACCAAGTGGAAGGCATGGAGTGGCTAAGGGTATGGAACAGTTGTTGATGACATTGCATCTGTGGCTGATTGGAAACAGAGAAATGGAGGGGAAGAGTCGCTTGAAGTCTGTGATCATAGTTGGTACAGGGAAGGTGAAGGAGAGAGACTGTCGTTTATGTCTTTTCATGATAGAAGAATCTGGTGTTACGAAAAAGTTGTCAAGCAGATTGAATGTTTTAGCCTGGGGAGGATATTTGTGTTAGTAAATGTTCCTTTAGTCTTCCGGGTTGGTGTTCTCCATTGATTTTCTTGTTCTACTAAACTGTATTTTTAGCCTCTTCTTACAAACACTTTGTGAAAATAGATGCCTACTAACAAGGGACAGTCTTACTATTTTTCTCCTAAAGTGCTTCAATACCTAGCCCATAGGTATTTAAAGACCCACTGCCTTGCAGGGCTGACACAGATGAGTTTTCCATTCTCTGCATCTTGGAATCTAACCAGAAATATTAACACAGTGTTTAAATGTTTTAGCCTTTGAAATCAAATACTAAAGAAACTTTCCATTAAAAATGCCCACATACATACTTCTACCTGTTTTGGCTTGCAAGCCAAATTGGAACAACTTTGTTTTTTAATTATCATAGCCAGACAGAACTAATTTTTATTCTGCTATTGATCTCATATTTTCCTTAGTTTTTTTCTTTGTTTCTTTTTCTTTCCCACAAGCATATGTATCTTGTTTTAACAGGCTTAGGCTGATCTCACAGAATAGAGTGATCTATTCTGTCACTGGGAAGAGCCATGGGGAGACAGACCTCTTCTGAGAGGGGAAAAACCATCTTCCTTGGGCCCTCAGTTTTAATAGCCATCCTTATGACTAGTAGACAGAGTAGCCAAAGACACTTCTGTGTCTATCTTTCTGTTCTTTTGGGAAAGGTTGCTCTGTCATTTGTTGGAGTAGGCAGTGTCTGCACGAAGAACTTTTGCTGGAGCCAGTTACCTGTGTTGGTCAGGACTCACCCTTTTTCTGTGGTGAAGTAGCTGTGCCTATAGAAGCTACTTGAACAGACAAAACTAAAACATCAGCACAATAACTTGGTCTCTACAATGTGATCTGTACTTGCAGCTGAAGTGCTTTTTGATATAACACTAATTTACATGCTTTCCTTTTACAATCATCTGGTTTTTGCCTCCTAATCAGGCACTTAATTGGCTAGAAGCACATGCACTTAGGTAAGAATGTTTGGGCTTTACAAGATGTTTGTATTTATTTTCATCATGGAGAAATCTTACTCATCCATAATGTAAAATGCGCCTAGGACAGATTTTCTTCAGGTGTTACAGTCAAAGATGTCTGTTGTTCTTAATGTGTGTTGGCTATTTTTCATTTTCATTTCCTTTTCTGTGTATGCAGATGCTTTGGGAAAATGGTATCAATGGCATTTTAGCTGATGAAATGGGGTTGGGGAAGACAATCCAGTGTATTGCAACCATAGCACTGATGGTGGAGCGAGGAGTCCCTGGTCCATTCTTAATATGTGGTCCTTTGTCTACTCTTCCAAATTGGATGTCTGAATTCAAGAGATTTACTCCAGAGGTAAAAGAAACAAACATTTTTCTTCTTCTTTAGGTTTAAAAGAATGAAATACTTAATTCTTATTTGCCTTGAAACTTAATCTATATAGGACATCAGTTTAGCTGTAGTTGTTTAAGTGGTTACTACACACCGTGCCATGACTCGCTGTGTATTTACAGCCTTCTTGTAACAGAGCTTATTATCTCTACTGTCTTCTGATGAGGTTTAAATGAGCCTAGTTCACCTAACTTCTAAACCTCTTTTTTTTCAGATTCCACTGATGCTCTATCATGGACCTCAGCAGGACCGTCGTAAACTGGTTCGTAAAATTCACAGTCGACAAGGATCACTACAAATCCATCCGGTGGTCATTACTTCCTTTGAAATAGCAATGCGAGACAGAAATGCCCTGCAGGTATCTAAGTTCTCCTGAAAGCTCTAGGATGGGTGGAATGCCTTATCGCTGATAACAATGCTTTTGAGTATAGTCAAAACAAAAAAACCTGCATGCTGCCTGTACAATGAGTGTCATACTAGCATTTATATTCACTAACGGTTTCTTGGTAGCAATGGTTCCGGAATTTTATACTTAAGAAGTTCTTCAAACAGAACACTATTCAAAAAGTGAAGGAAGCAGATAGTTACAGCATACTTGCTCTTTTTATTACCACTCCTTAGGCGATGGTGAGAGAGGCTTGGACTAAAAGCTACGTGTAGCATATAAATGTCATGGTTAGGATCAGAATAGTTGTTTCAGGGATAAGAGTTTCTTGTAGAAGTTTTGTTGTAATCACCTAAGCTTTTCTAAATGTGAAGCACATGCCTGGTATTTAGTCTGGCAAAGTGAGAAACAACCATAACATGCAGTATCAGGCAGGCTTATTAGAATCACAAAATCGTTTAGGTTGGGAAAGATCTTTAAGATCATCCAAGTCTAACCATTACCCTAGCACCACCATGTCCACCACTAAGCCATATACTTCAGTACCACATCTACACACCTTTTAAATACCTCCAAGGATGGGGACTCCACCACTTCCCTGTGCAACCTGTTCCAATGCTCTGCAACCCCTTGTGTACAAAAATTGTTCCTGATATCCAGCCTAAACTTCCCTTGGTGCAACTGGAGGCTGTTTCCTCTTGTCCTGTTACTTGGGAGAAAAGACAAACACCCACCTCCCCACAACCTTCTTTCAGATAATTGTAGAGAGTGATAAGAGTGATAAGTGTAGAGAGCCTCCTTTTCTCTAGCCTGAATAACCCCAGTTCTCACAGCCACTTCTCATAGGACTTACGCTCTAGACCCCTCACCAGCTTCATTGCTGCTCTTCTGAACACACTCCAGCATGTCAATGTGTTTCTTGTAGTGACAGGCCCAAAACTAAACACTCTGTTTGAGGTTTGGCCTCACCAGTGCCCAGTACAGGGAGACAATCACTTCCCTTCTGCTGGCCACACTAGTGCTGATACAAATCAGGATGCCATTGGCCTCCTTGGCCACCTGGGCACACTGCTGGCTCAGATTCAGCTGCTGTCAACCAACAAGGTCCTTTTCTGCTGGGCAGCTTTCCAGCCACTCTTCCCCAAGCCTGTAACCTTGCAGGGTATTGTTGTGACCCAAGTGCTGGACGCAGCACTTGGCCTTGTTGAACCTCATACCATTGGCCTTGGCCCATCAACTTGGCCTGTTCAAATTCTTATATAGACTCTCCTTACTCTCAGGTAGACGTACAGTCTTGCCCAATTTGTTATCATCTGCATTCTTGATCTCCGTATCCATTAGTGCTGCTTATCTCATCTGGCACATGTTTTGATGGACTAAAGCTAAGATTTAGTGAAATACCCTTTCTTTTTGTAGCACTGCTTCTGGAAATACTTGATAGTAGATGAAGGACATAGGATTAAAAATATGAATTGTCGCCTTATCAGAGAATTGAAACGATTTAATGCAGACAACAAACTCCTGTTGACTGGTACTCCCCTGCAAAACAACTTGGCAGAGCTTTGGTCGTTGCTTAACTTCCTGTTGCCGGACGTGTTTGATGATTTGAAAAGGTAGGTTGCGATCTGATGATGAAAACTCTTCCCCTTTGTCCTGTTCCGGCATTATTGTGACTCTTTAGTAATTAAACTTGTATCAGTATATGAAGAGCTATTTTATGATATGGTTGTAATTTGGTACGATTATTTGGTGGTAAAGGCTTTGAAGTGTGTCTTTCCTTCACAGTTGTTCAGAAAGTAAGGAAGTAAATGTCAGCTCTGTGGATAGTGGAAGTTGAACTCTGAGCTAAGACATGACCATTGGGGGGGTAAGATGTTTGTCTAACCGTAAATGCCTGGGACTGGTTGAGGTTTTCTAAGGTGCTGGTGAAAGCTGTCTGAGGCTGGCAGGCATGGGACCCATGGGAGATGGATCTTTTTCTGAAGCAGGAGGGGGTCAGGTGAAAGAACATTGCCAAAATAGTCTTTAGACTAATTTGGGAAAAGTACTAGATTGGATGTACTAGATCACAGTGAGTATTCCAACCAACTGAAGTATTTTTACCAATCCCTTAAAACCTCAAGCAGCTGAATTGGCAGGCATGTTTCAGAAATACCTCCTGTTCACCCTTAATTCATGATGGATGTTAGTGCTTTGTTTTTCTTAAATTGCAGGATAAAGAACAGTATACGTAAATAATGAAGAATAATAGCTATGAAGTAAGCTATTCCTCTTACTTTTTTTTTTGCTTTGTTTTATAGCTTTGAATCCTGGTTTGATATTACCAGCATTACAGAAACTGCCGAAGATATTATTGCTAAAGAAAGGGAGCAGAACATCTTGCATATGCTGCATCAGGTTTTCAGTTATTTTTTGTGTTGGTTTCTTTCATGGTTTATTTCTAACATTGTCCAGTATTATGAAGTGTGCCAAAATCTTGTTTCTGGAGCTGAATTCTGGATCTGAGGTTTTATTGTGGCACTTCTGGATTTCCATAGGCTTGTGATTTTTGTGGGGTTTTTTTGTTTGGTTGGTTTGGTTTGGTTTTTTTTTTTTTTTGGTCTGGGGTGATGTTTATAGCACAGAAAATTGGGAGGTGCAATGCCTGATCTGTAAAAGTTAAGGTCTGTAAAACTGCAGAGCAAAATTGGGAAAAGGTTTGGCTCTCCCGATAACAAATAAGCCTCACTTAGGATAGTCCTAGAACTAAAGGTCAAAAAAGGCAAGCTCCACCACTGAATGCTGGAAGGAACAATATACCCCATTGATAATGACTCATTCCTGGAACTGAATTGAGTTTAGTCAAAATTTATTGCAGTAGCTTGCTTCTGTTTTCCAAAAGATTTAGTTGATCTTTTTTTTCTTTAAAGATAACTTTTGCGTGTTGATCAGAATACCTTTTCACAAACTAGTTGTATAACGTGCCTGTCTTAAAACAAAGACTCTATTTTTTTTTCCTAATTTTTAATGTAAATGCTTCCAGAACTATTATTTTCCTATCATAAGCTGATGGTGAGAGAGATAAATTCTACCTTCTAGATATAATTCTTGATGACAATTTATTATTTATTTGAGTTAAATGTTTGGGACTTTCCCAGAATAACATGATATAAGAAATATAGCAGTCAAAATGAGCTACTGCATCCTTATTAAACAGTTCTTAGCATTTCAAATATCAACAGATCTGTTGTTTGAACACGTGTATTACCTGCATGTGTGTAAAAGTTTTGGAGTAGATATCCATATTGAAAAATGAAATATGGATCTCTGCAAATTAACTCCCTTGCTTTAATTTATCCAAATAGCATTATATCAGTAGACCAGTTTGTGTGGTGTTTGGGGTTTTTTTTTTAACTAGCCATGTTGAAAGCATTTGAGTAATTGTAACACATCTGCTCAACATTTCAGATTCTGACACCTTTCTTACTGAGAAGACTGAAATCTGATGTTGCTCTTGAGGTTCCTCCTAAACGAGAAGTTGTGGTATATGCACCTCTGGCAAAGAAGCAAGAAACTTTCTATACTGCCATTGTGAATCGCACTATTAGGAAACTGCTTGGAAATAATGAGGTATTTACTAATGTGGATGTTAGAAGTGTGCTTGCTCTCAGTGGTTTGTAGGCAAAACCATGTTAGTATTCCTTCATTACTATTCCATCTAAACCGGCTCTCAAGAGTTAGGGCTGGGCTGGCCACTAGTTGAATGACAGATGCCTCTATTAACCCTCTCCCTTCCCAAAGGGGAATAGAAAGGGAATAAGAGAGAGAAACTTAGGGAGTGGAAAAGAAAAATAAAACTGCTTTAATGAAAATAATGAGAATAGAGTAAAATATATACAAAATTAATACCGAAGCCAACCCCCCCCCCCCACCGATGGAAACCC
>NW_010399408.1:14003-23767 GCF_000710305.1 Buceros rhinoceros silvestris
TCACCACTGATGCTGTGGGCAGGCACTGGGGAGATCCCAGACTGGACTCGGCAGATGGGAACCTGATGCAGGAGCAGGATTCTGGATCTGGCTTCAGGAATACATGGATGGGATCAAAGGCAGAACGGACAGAGTCCTCCTCGGACACTGACCACTGAAGAAGAGAGTTGACCCTTGTGATCCCTCCGCTTTATACTGAACACGACGTCTATGGGATGGAACACCTTGTAGGTCAGTGTAGGGTCACCCGTCCTGTCCGCTCCTCCCCGCAGGAGCAGCCTCTACCTTACTGCACCCCCACTGTGGGACACAGGATTTAGCAGTGACCTTGGTCTGCACGGCAGCAAGTACAAGCCAGAGCCTTTCTGCACACCAATTCCTGGTGTTAACTGTGAACACCAAGTGTTGTCACTTCCAGAAGCAGACCCTGTCTGCAGAAATACGCCGTTAACTTCAGACAGCGCAGTGACTTAGCAGAGAGTGAGCTGCAAAGTCAAACCAGTGAACAGAATTTTTTCTGTTCTAACTCAAATCAGGACACCCACTTTTTTGCTTAATTTTTAGTCTGGTCCTTTTGTTACTTCTACGTCAGTTACTGCGACTGGCCTCAAGGGGCACAGAACTAATATAATACGAATGTAAATATGTTCTTGATTTCTTGTAGCTTGGGGGGAAAACCCAAAATTTTCAGAGTTGACAATTTCTGCTGTAAAATCAGTAAGGTACTAGGGCATCTTTTAAAAATCTTTTAAAAAGCAAAAGCTTTCAAAACCTACAACTATAAATCTTTAAAATTTGGGCTGCATTTTCTACTTTGCAAAACTTAGAGCTGCTAAGTCTAAAAATCGCATGATATATATCACTGAGACATTTTTCAAGTGTTGAGAATTCTTGGGTCAGCACTGGCCTTTCAGTCTGAAGCTATCTGCTGTTGATGGCAATGTTTCTTTTCCCACAGGAAGAAGCAGTTGAGTTGAGTCCTACAGGCCGACCAAAACGCCGTAGTCGGAAAGTGGTTAATTATTGTGAAGAACATAATGATTCATCTGATGACTTGGAAAAATTGATCAGCAAAATGCAAGAGGAAGTAGAAAAAGAGAGGTGCCTGCCCTAAAAGATTCTTTGTATTATTATACTGAATATCTCCTAGTTTGCTTCCAGAGGTCTCCTTATTCAAATTGATCAGGAAGAATGACATTTCATAAAACAATATCCTTAAAGCTTTATGAATTGTTTCTTGCTTTTACCTAATATTCGCTGGGCCATGATAGCAATGATTAGATTGTATGATCACTCACTGACTCTAATATTAGAGTTATAGTTAACTACAAGACGTTTACTTCTAGACCTGTGACCTTTGGAGGATCTAGCAATAAAATTGTTTATTGAATCCCTGTTTTCATTAGTTGCTGTCTTAGGTGACTAAGACAGCTCTGACGATAGGGGTATTGGTAATCCATAATAAGCTATAATGTCCTAGTGTGAAATGGAATTCCTTTGTGCTGTTAAAACATATTGATAGTGAAGAACTGTGGTTTTGCCAAAGCCTCAAGGTCTAAGATGGTACTGGGTGCCAGCCAGGGAAGAACTGCTTCATCTTAGTTACCTGGTATTTAAACATTTAGTCTCCAGTGTCTGATTACATTCACGGGTATATCTTTCATGGGCTCAAAGACAAGACAAAGGATAATGCTGATGCGCTAACTACAGCTGGCTCTGAGATATTTGTGGAATTACAAAGTTTGGGCTGAAGAAAAGGGAGGAATCGCTTTCTTGCTAAGTTTTGTAAAATTTGTAGGCTTAAGCTGAGGCCTGGAACCCAAAAGGCCAGCTCTAGTGACTGTTTTGGTGACAGGCATCGATCACTTTTAATTGAGTATTGTACTGTATTTATTTTTAAATGTATTTATTGTAGTCCAGTGTACTTTGCAAGAACAGACACTGAAATATGTTTGCATTCGTTTTCTGGTATGCATGGATCCCCACTTAGATGTGGAAGAGCTAAATGGCTGGATGCATTGCGAATCCTGCAGTGTGTATGTGTGGCCGAAATGGGAAAGGCAGAGAGCTGATTTTGGAATAGCTTATGTGTTGTTCTGCAAGAGATCTGACCACTTGTTCAAGAGAGGGTTTGCTGATCTGTTCCCTTTTCTGCTGGGTGACTTGCACAAGTTTGGGATTTTTTTTCCTGCTTCCTGATTACTGCCCTTTTGTATTTTAAACCAGTAACAGCAAAACCCCGTGCCTTTGATGCCAAGTGTGGCAGTAGAAGTTTTGTCTGGTAACAGCTTTACTAACTACGAGAGATTTTGAGGACATTTGACACAGCACGTGAATCCCTTGCTTTATTTTGGTTTTGTTTGGTTGGTTTTTTTCACTTTGGTAGCTGTAGCATGAGGTGACACTTTCTGTACTAATAAGATGATGTATCTTTTCAAGGCCAGTGGTAGAAGTGAGCATTCCCATGGATTCAGAGGTGAACCTTAAACTGCAGAATATTATGATGTTGCTGAGGAAATGTTGTAATCACCCATATCTTATTGAATATCCATTGGACCCTGCTACACAACAATTCAAGGTATGTATTTTAAAAGGATTCTGAGAAAAATTATTCCAGGCATTAAAAAGCAGTAGACAGTGAGCTGATTACAGTAAAGAATGACCTTTTCAATATATTTGGCGTATGCCTCCCCCTTGAATCTGATTCAGTGTACAGAATCATTATTTGAAGCTTCCTGTAGCAGCCGTTGCAGAGACTAGTTCAGCCTCTGTGCCTGTTCAGCCTTTGCAGATTGATGCCCTAGTGTTCTTCATTATGGCAGCCCTCATCTTCTGGAAAAAAACCCCAAATTATATCACAAAGGGCAGCTGGTAGTTTAATCTTACACAAAGCAGTAGGCAATATAGAAAAGTGTGAAGTAATTTGAATTGAAATGATATTAAACAGCTGGAAGGTCTTGCACATTCTAAATGTAGGTTTGTGTGGGCATGTGTAGTCATGTTTCCTGTTCAGTGCGTGATAACGCATTCAGCTACGCTCAGGAGCAAGCTATTGATATCAGTGTAAAGTCAATGCATAAAAAGCAGATAGCCCAGCCTAGGTGCTAAAGGGAAATGGAGTTAATGTGTAGAAAATGCAAACTGTTTGACAGTTGACACCACTTGCAGGAGCTAGTACCTGCTCAGGAAAATGGATTAGGGCTGCAGTATGGCTCAGACCTGAGAGGCTTCTATATCCCTGCTCTTGGCCCAAGAATGGGATTCAGCCAATTCTCTTGAGCAGAAGAGGGGTCTAAAGTGGCAGTGTGAAAATTTGCTGTCAACTTTTGTCACTTGGCTCATGTGCAGTAACTTGTTCAGCAGTGCTTCCTGTATCCAGTAGGTGGGAGCCTTGTGCATTAATTACAAGCTGTGAAAGACACAGCGACGCTTTTCCATCTGGAAAAATGAAAATCCTCAGGGTTTCTTCTTCCAGAAATGGGAGGAAAACTGATTTTTTTTTTTTTTTATTTAAATTATTTGTGCATATGAAATGGTGGGGTTTGATTTAGTTTCATCGTGATTTAACTGATTCAATGTAGTTGGCGAAAATTAGTGTGCTTCCAATCTTACATCTTTAAAGATAGTACAAGCTTGTTTCTGTGAGAAACTTTCAGGCAGCTTTTGTTGGTGCTTCTGAATCAGGGAAACCTTTGGTATCCTTCCATCCTGATATATGATCTTTTCTTCCCTGTTCTAAGGTTGATGAAGATTTAGTAAAGAATTCAGGCAAGTTTCTCGTCTTGGACAGGATGCTTCCAGAACTGAAAAAGAGAGGACATAAGGTAAAGCTAATGCTTGGCAGTGGGGGTGTGGGGGCATAGTTGTCTCCTTATGACTAAAAAATGGTACTAAGGAATCTTCCTGGTTTGTAGGTCTTGTTATTCTCACAAATGACTATGATGCTTGACATTTTGATGGATTACTGCTATCTGAGAGACTTCAAATTTAGCCGATTGGATGGCTCTATGTCCTACTCGGAGAGAGAAGAAAATGTAAGTAGATGTACATGCACTTTGAGCATCTTAGCAAATTCTTCTTGTTCTGTGACATTGGCAAAAGATTTCACACAGCATTTAGCCTTTTCTAGGCAAAAGACATCTAAGTTGAAAACTGACATTCTTGCTGCTGCTTTACTATTTGCAGCTCAGAAATACTGAAGCAATGAACCCTATTACTAACTAGTATCTTGGGGTATGCCTAGGGTGATGGGTGCTCACATACTCTGATGCCCAGATGTGAAGGTGTGATGTATCTAGATTGTGGCAGATGCTAATCCCACTTCTACCCCTGCACACATTGTTTCCTAGCATCCGGGATGTGATGCCAGCTTCCGTGGGAGCATGCTGCAACTCAATACCAAGTGCCAAGTAAAGTAGATTTTCAGGAAATGGGATTTTTTTTGCATAGTGAGAGATCTGTAACTTCAGCCTGAAATTGCACGTGGATTTGCTACAGCGCAGTGCTTGTAATGGTTTGAAATAAACACAGAATGCCTTACTACAGAGGCATGTATTTATCATGAAGAGCAGCCATGCCGGGTGGTTCTGGCAAAGATTTGAGGATTTGCAGGGATGTAAAAGAGCAACGCATACTTGACGGAAGTACACAGAATGTGTCTGAGAGGTGCTGCAATTGCTGTCTGGTCTCCAAAGTATGCACTAGTGTTTATGAAGATAGAGAAAAACAGTGGCAGATGACAGATCATCGAGCTCACATTGTGCTTCCCTTTGCGCCCCCCCCGCCTTTTTTTCTTTTGTTCTATGCCAGAGCATGGCTGAAGAAAACCAAACCCGTAAACACTTAGGTTGCGACTGTTAAGAGCTGGTTCTTAAAGAGAAAAGATTAACTAGCAACATGTCAGCAAGCTGTAGTGACTTCTATTCAGCTGGTAAAATTTTGTACTGCTGAGTTGTGGGGATTTTTGGGTTGATTGTGTGCCTACCACAATGTGATAATGGGTGCAGGATGAGAGGAATCTTCCACATCACCAGTGTTAAGTTCAGCAAGGCTCTTCCCAGCTCCATGATTTGCTGCTGTTGCTGCAGAAGGTGATGTCCAGGAGAGCCCAGAGGACATGGGGGTTTTAGAGAGCTTGGGTAGCTGCTTCCACCTGGCAGTGGGGTGATGGTGTCTTTTTGTCTGCTGAGATCAGTCTCAAATTGCTGTCCTCTTCCAGTTTCTGCCAGCATGCTAAGTACACCGGGTTTTGACTGGTATTGCAGACCTGGTGGGAGCTGTGCTGTCACTTGGAAACATCTCGCAGTGAAAGTAGGCTAGGTGCTGAGTTAGGAGACCAGAAAGTTACTCCTAGTTTTGAAGAAGAGTAGGTGTACAGCATGGCTGGAAGTTAGAGTCAAGTTGGCATCAGTATTTTAGATTGTTGCTTGTGTCAAGATATAGATACAGTTTTAGGCTTTGCCAGCTTGGACTATGCTCACGTTGCTCTTCACTGGGTGGTAGGTTATGTGGAAGTGAATGTGATTTGGACCATACCTCACTACCATACCATCTCCACTCTGTGTATTAGGCAATTTGTTGGCTGGAATCCCCAGGTAAGAAAACGCAACTGCTTCATTTCTTGGTCTTGTCCTGTCCCAAATGTTTCTTAAAGCCTTAGTTTGGCCTCAGACAGTGTGTACTGTATTTTATCTGTGTTGATATTTTTAAGCACAGTTCACTCAAAATAAAACATTAGCTACATTGTGTTTGATCCATCTGCTGGTTTTAATAGACAAATTCTCTTCCAGATGCATCAATTTAATACTGACCCTGAAGTCTTCATGTTCTTAGTGAGTACGAGAGCCGGAGGCTTGGGCATTAACCTAACTGCGGCAGACACAGTTATCATATACGATAGTGACTGGGTATGTTGACAGACTGTTAAACTAGTGATACGTATCATAAAAAATGCTTTCTCTATTGCTGCTTTCGATAATCATTTCCTAACCCATTATGGTATAGATCGTTTCTGTGACTTTAATGAGGTGTTACATGACAATAATAGTAAGTAGTGTATGCAAACACATATGCAAATACATATGAAATATGCAGCCTCATTTGAATAGTCCTAGTTTAGAGTTGGTTTCCAAAACTAGCCAGTTTAGCCCTGAGTTACACCAAAAGCAGTAGCAGTTTTTCCATTACTGTTGAAGATACCTATTCTTCTTTCAATTTACTATTTAAATTTGAATGTAGCTGGACCTTCTACAGGTTCCCTGTTTCCAACAGCTGCCGTGTTAGTACCAGGCTCTTGAATTTTCTCCTGTGACTTGCCACTTGTGTTTTAGCTAGCTAGGATTCTGCTGTGCTTGGCGTCTGGAAGCTGGGAAGAAGAAAGTTATGGAAGGAAATGACAGAGGACATCTGCATCTTCACTTTGTTTTAATAGACAGCTCTGCTGTTTGCATGACTATTCAGCTTCAGGACAGCTAAAGCAGCTTCAGAAATAGCTGAAAACTTTTTAAAATCCTTTTCTCATTGTCCAGCAAAGAACCCACAAATCTACAACTAACAAAGGCCGTCAGCTTAATCTGAGATACAAAACATGTCCATCTATTGAAAACTGCAGCACATAGTGCAGAAGCAGTCTGAGCTAGCTTGGTTACTTGGCGGTGCAGCTACATCAGGAGAACTTTTCATGGATGAGTTTGAGTAAAAAGATATAGAATTCTTTTATACCATGGCTGCACTGCTTATTGCTTCAGCTCTGACTCTCAGAGCTCACTATTGAAAATGGTGTCTGTGGTACGTCTCTTAAAAAAAGGTTAATGGTGCAGCTAACTTGTTTCTTTATCTGCTCAGAACCCCCAGTCAGACTTGCAGGCCCAGGATAGGTGTCACAGAATTGGCCAGACAAAGCCGGTGGTTGTTTACCGTCTTGTGACAGCAAATACTATTGACCAGAAGATTGTGGAGAGAGCTGCTGCCAAGAGAAAGCTGGAGAAGTTGATTATCCACAAAAGTTAGTACCTTTCTCATTTGACTTCCTGAAGCATGTGTTGCTGCTTTAAATCTCAAGAGAACTCTTGCTGCTCTATTTTGTGACTGCTTCATATTGTTTCTTAAATGCAAAAAGCTTCATCCTTCCAACAATTAGCTATGTACTATTACTTTTCAAAATCAATTTTTAGACACATTGCAGATGACTTCTGTTTGCATCTGTCCTCCTGAATTTAAGAACAGTTTGTTATAACAACAGTAGAATAGTACTGTTTGAACAATTAACCAGTGCTGAATAGAACAATAGTCCTTGATTATTATGTGCAGAAAAATAGTGTTTCTTGTTGCCTTCTTGATTAATTGACTGGTCATACGCAAAAGTCTTTAGAAAGTTACTGGGTTGAAATTTCTGTTTTGAGGGTAAATTTCTCTTGTTTGGGTGCTGTAGAAATCCTGCTTTGCTTCCATACCTTATTCTGTTTGTGTTACTTGGACAGAAGCTCCCTACAGCATTTTCCAAACACTAAGGTCACTTGAAAAATACAATAATCCTTGTAACTTGGTATGGGCCTCTGACAATAAATAGCCTCATGTTAAATTTTAAAGGTGTTTAAGAACTTCTGATAGTATATGAAGAGGTGGGCAAGCATTTTCATGAGGGCATAAAGGCCACACCTGAAACTCTTGTCTGCTGCATGGTGCACTGCTTGTCAAGCCTGAGCTGTGGTTTGACACTGATTTGGGTTGATGGTAACTAATCTAGATACTTCCTCTATCCTAGCTTTAGTCTTTTTCTTTCTATTCTCTTTGCCATTGCTGTCTTGGCAGGACTGCCGCCTGATTCTGTAGACATGTTAATGACCAATTTAAGTAAGGAAAACTTGCTTTTTAATGATTTGACTATGGTCCAAACCTGAAGTTAAAACCAAAGTGACAAGATGCACACGCAAAACTGAATGGACTCTAATAGTAGATGGCTGCCATGTACTAAAGTAGCAATGGAAGCTGGGACTAGTTGTACTGGAAGGAAGCTGAGTGTCAAGTTAGGTCATGCCTTCAGTTTTGCAGTAAGGTGAATAGTTACATTGGTAACTCTTGGTGAGTCATACCGAAATCTTGCAGCTTAAGTAGGGGCGTCCCCTCCAGGGGGAGGTGATGTAGAGGTGATGTAATGGATCCCGTAATTCTGGATGTCTGAAAAATGTTGGAACTCTGAAGGGGTGCATGAGGAGCAGGTATCACAAAGCTTGCTAAAGCCAAGCCTTTCCATGGTGTCCAGCCACGTAGGGTGTGTACAGTACAAGTACTGGAGCTGAAGAAGTGGGATTTTTTGCAAAGCAGAATGCTTTTTAGGCCTCAGCACCAGGATACTCTCTGTCTTGTGCTTCTCTTTTATAGAAGAAAGTTGCCTAGTTAAATTAGATGTCAGACTAAGAGAAAGTGATGAACACAAACTTCTATTTAAAGTGTTAAGTGCTTGATAGGGTCTTCTGTATTTTTCTGCGTGTCACTATTACTGCAACCCAGGAGATGCGGAACTCTAATTTAATGCCATATAGTTTGTGAAACTCTGAAAGCTAAAAGGGAGACTAATAACACATGAAGGACCTGGATCCTGTATGTCACAGCAGGAGATGTTAATGGGGGAGAGAATCCTATAGCAAGTGCAATTTTTGGGGGTGTTTGGGCTGACATCCAGGTTCTGTGTAGGAAGGTGTTAGCATAGTCTCTTCAGAAAACCAGCCTGTGTCAGGTGTGGTATTTCATTGTGTCTGTCCAGACAACTGAACTGAGGGACGTTCTCTCTACAAACCACTTACCTTTCACCTGTTTCCTATCTTGTGGTTAATACTGCTTACTTTGTTTCAACCAGCTTACAATACAAAGGGAACAAACTTCAACATCCACCATCTAACTTTATTTGCAATGTTTTTGCTGTAAGTAGAATTAATGGCTTTTCTGCTCTGTGTGTATGTGTATATGTACATGCTGAATCGGTGTTTCTGCATACTGCAGCTAGAAGGTGAAAGGCCTGCATGTTAACTCTTCTTGTACCTCTGACTTTTTTCACCAGTTAGGCTACTAGCGTAAGGTGTGTTTACCTGAAGGCTAAACCAATGAAACATAGCATTAGTTCTGATGTGCAAGAGTCATTTGTTCAGTACGTGCATCCAGCATTGATTTAACAATATACAAAATTTGTTCCTATCTCTGTGCTCTTTCTTAAAATTTCTCCTTTCTACAGATCAATTTAAAGGTGGCAAATCTGGCCTAGCACAGTCAAAGAGCTGCCTGGACCCTCAGGAATTAATAGAATTACTGAAATCCAGAGACTATGAAAGGTATGCAGGTTTCATATTTTTCTTGGACCATGAGTTTGTAACGTGCAGCTTGCAAGCAGCTGTCAGTAGCTCTTACGTCTTATGAAGTGGTGTGTGGATCTTGACAGCAGGAAAAATGTCCTAGGGATTCTATGTGGGAAAACGCTTCTGTGCAATACTGACTGTAACACGCTTTTATCTGTATTAAGAGAGATTATTTCTTCCTCGACAGGGAGGTTAAAGGATCTAAAGAAAAAGTAATCAGTGATAAAGATCTAGAGTTACTCTTGGATAGAAGTGATCTTATTGGTAAGTCAGCGTTTTCATCTGATGGCTTTTTTTTCCTGTTCAACAGTAAATTAATGTTTTGTAAGAGTCTCTATATACAGAAAGCTGCCATAGCTTCACTTTCCTACAGCTGTGGTGTGCATCCAAAGAATGACCTTCGGTCCCTTCACAGAC
>NW_010399408.1:23876-25924 GCF_000710305.1 Buceros rhinoceros silvestris
GATTTGGTGAAGAAGAAATAAGTGAAACCACATTCATGCATAGTGTGCCCTGAGTGTACTGTGAATGAAAAGCATAGACTAGGAGGTGTTCTGTAAAGCAGTTTTCCCTGTAAATTGCTGTAATTATTCAAAAGAGAAATTATTCTCAGAAAATACTTATTTCGACAAACTTGTTTAAAAACCTGTTTTGATATTGTCATAATTCAAAATACAGTCTAACATTTTGGAGGGTAAAAAAAATGAGATTTACAGAGTTACCATAGCTTATCAGTGCATCAAATATTAATAAAAATAATAATAATACAGTTTTCTGCAAATACTGTTGCTTGATCAGGCTAAGACATGATTAAAAAACCTTAACTTTTTTGAGAAAGGAAAAATTGTCCAGCTTATCTAAACTAGATTTAGTATGCTTTGTCTCCTTCAGCATCTTTAGGAGAGGTAAGTCTCAAAGCATAGATACAGAAAAAGTCAGTACAGACTGTAGAAGTAAAAATGATGGTTAGCCTTAAATAAGTGTGATATGTATAGTTTGAGTAAAATAACTTTGTCTTACGAAAACTGTTGATAGACTTTTTTTTTCTAGATTGTCTAAAGAAATTTTCATAAAACTGCTTATTTCCGTTAACTGACTGCTAATACTGAAAATTATTTTTGATGCACTAAAGATATGGTCTGTCTCTGTTTTTCCAAGTTCAGGCTGCTAGTCAACTTGATTTCTCCTTTTGAGTCGGAGACAGTGCCATTTATTTTGCGTCATTAGTGTGCATCATATTTATAATGATTGCTTTTTTCTTGCCTGTGCTAAGCAAAATTAGTCTATTAAAACTGTAAAGAAGTATTTATACAAAGACGTTAGTCTAGTATTACGTGCTGGATATTTACAGCTAAGTGCTTCAGTAAGTGCTTTAGAAACTGAAATGCTGCAAACTGAAATGGAGGAAAACCTCCCACCCCTGTGAGCCAGGATTAGTAAATTTGACATAAAGACAATGCTTTTTCATTAGCTTTATATTCACTGGAAGGTCAACAGTGATTGCAAGTGCTAGGAGCCCAAGATGCAGGGCTTTGAACTTCAGAAACAGAATATCGCTTTGCAGAGCTATGACTTTCTGTTCCTCCTAGTAACTCCACTGAATAGGTTCACTGCGTTCTGTTTTCTCAGGAAAACAGGACTAGTTCAGGCAGGTTTCAAAGCTGCTCATCTCCCTCCATTCAGATTTAGCCAGAGGTGTTGGAAATTTTTTTTCTTAAACAACTGAAAAATATTTTCAAGCACAAACTTCTAGTAGCAATCTGCTTATGGAGGAGGAAAATGATTTTATCAACTTGCTTTCCAAATCCAAACAAAAATAGGTACTTTTCTGCCTGAAATAGTAAGGTTGCAGACACTTCACCTGTTGTTGTTGATCCTTGTTTTGTTTTAATCCTAGACCAAATGAAGACCTCTGAAAAAATGCAAAAGGAAAAAATGGGTGTATTCAAGGTCCTAGAAGAGCGATCAGATTCCAGTGCAGAATGTGTGTTTTAATGTGCAAATGTGGCACGTACTCCTGCAGGACAAACACATGGCTGACATCGGAACTTCCAGAGATGCCGCTTACACGTACTGATCTTTTATGCTGACCTTCTTTAAGGCCTTGTTCAAATCCCTGTTCTTCCAGTGAATTTTAACAAGTTCTCCAGTATAATGCAGGTGGTAGTTTCATGTTGTAGCTTTGGTAGGCTCTCATAAAGAAATAAGAAAATGAGCATGTTTCACATTTGCAGCTGGCTCTTGTCATCAGTGGTTAGAACTGGCAAATTTGTTCTATAGAAGCAAACAAATCTTCCTGTGGAAGTCCTAGAACACATTTTTCCTAAGGCATCCGTTATGGTTTTGTTTGGAAGGGAGAGGATATGTGCCTTTGTTACAGCCAGTATTGTAGTTTCTGTTTTTAACTTCTGCAAATTGTTTTGATTAAATAAATGTTTTGTTTGTTCTAAAGGTGTAGGAGTTTTCACTTATTTAAGAAGTTATGCTAAGCTTATGCTGTGTCCATTAGTTT
>NW_010399408.1:26031-31025 GCF_000710305.1 Buceros rhinoceros silvestris
TACTCATTTAGCTCATTAGCTAATCTCACACAATAAAAAGAAAAACCCAACCAAACAAAACCTCCAAAAAAGCCACAATGGAAGCCAGGGAGCTTGTATGAGCCCAAAAACCCCAAACATTTTTCTGGTGCGGACATTACTTCTATGAGCGGCTTGTCAGCTTGCACAGCTAAAGAGCACTTTCTGTGAAGGGGGGTGAGACTGCAGCGGGGCAGAAGAGGCAGGTGAAGGGTGGTATTACTTGTGCGTGTAGCCTCTAAGAGGCAGCTGTCAGCAGTGGTTTCCAGCTTGAGCATCAGGTAGCTTTTGAACTTCCATCACTGGTTTGTGGACGTGTTACCTGGGTGTCCTTAGAAGCTGCGGTCATGAAATTGCAGCTGCAGCTGTCACAGTTGTGCTAGTTGAGCCACAGCACAAGTCACGTGGAATCAAAACCTTACCTCATCTGTCAGACTGTGGAAACGAGTTTCTGTGTGATCACTGGATGATCATTCTTACTCTACGTAGAGTCTGTTAGACTGGCGTGGAGATAATTGTTTTATATTAGGGAGAGATGTTTACCCTCAGCTCCGTAAAGGAACAAATAAATCCGTTAAGTTTATGAGTAGGCTGGCATTGACCCCTGCCTGTTGAAAGGCTTTGTCCTTTCTGACTGCTTGAAGACGAAAGTTTCTGTTTTCTGCTCAGTTACTTATTAGCCTGAATAATACGAAGTCCAACACGTTCTGGCTCCACTTGTTAACTTATATTTGCTGAGCTATTATACTCAGCAAAGACCTACAAGATTTAAGAGTAAATGGCGTCTTGACAATAGTATCTAAATGGAATAATCTAAAAAGTGTTTGTTAGTAACTGACATAACTGCTTCCTCACAGGCTTACCTGGATTTCGAAGACTGATTTACTCTGCTCAAGCTGCACAGCCACCTGAATGCCCCTGCCAGGGCAGTGGGGTGGAAGACAAAAATGAGCAAGCGTTGCTGTCCCATGGCCGGCACAGCCAGCATTTTGTAGTGATTGCTGCTTCCCAGCAGTGCATAAAGCATCTTAACGCCAAGGGTAGCCTTACTGAGATGGTGGTGCTGTTCAGCAATGGGTGAAGCTTGGTGTTTTCTAGAGAGACTTTGCAGAGCTGTGGCTGCCTTTCTAGACCACCTTCAAAAAGCAAAATCAATGCGTGTTTTTTGCTTACTGCCAGGGAGGCGCTTGTCTCTCTGACCCACCCCCCTTGTTTTTTTTCTTGCAGTGGTTTGACCTTGCATTTCTTACTGTGGCAGTCAGATGTTCACACCTGCTCTCCACATCAGCTACCAAGGGGCAGTCCAGCATTTGCACTTACTGCCCAACATTGGGCATGCTGTCAGGGTGCTGGTGTTTGCAAAAGCAGCATGGGGGGAGAGACATTAAGGGGGAAATGCTGTGATGACAGTGGGGGAGGATGCTTGGGGGGAGGCTGGTGCTAACAGTTTTAACCTATTGGGGGGTGAAATAGTGTCCCCTTAGAGGGGAGTGTATTTCAGCGGATAGAAGACAAATTCCTGAAGCATAGATTTGTGTGTCCTGGTGGCTTGGTAGCAGTGCTCCTGTCCCGTGCTGCACTGATATACTCAGCAGCTGTTCCGTCTGTTGGGGGCATCTGGATGTGTTGGCTGTCAAGACCAAATGCATGAACAGAAAGATGGAGCCTCAGCTTGCTTGTGTGTTGCTCCTGTGTCTTGTTTGCAGGTTTCTCCCCCTCTTTCTTTCTTTGTCCCCCTCTTTCTTTCTTTCTTTCTTTCTTTCTCTTTCTCCCCGTCTTTCTTTCTTTCTCCCCCTCTAGGGAGAGGCTGCAGATGATTTTTCCAGGTGATAAGGGGACAGTTAAACTTATCTCACATGTTAGAATATATTTAATGGTATTTTACCAGCACTCAAGTGCACTCAGCTCATTATTTGGGCAATTTTACTTACCTGCCCAGCAAAGATGATGTTTGAGCTGCCAAGACAACAATCTGAACTCACAGGTGTCCCACCAGCAAATGAAATTAAATGTGCATGCTGGAGCAACTGGCCACACCCTTCAGCGCAGTTTTGCCTGGGCGGTGCGGGGGGGTTGGATGGTGGTGACGTTGGAGAGTGTGCAAAGATGATGTTTGAGCTGCCAAGACAACAATCTGAACTCACAGGTGTCCCACCAGCAAATGAAATTAAATGTGCATGCTGGAGCAACTGGCCACACCCCTCAGCGCAGTTTTGCCTGGGCGGGGCGGGGGGGTTGGATGGTGGTGACGTTGGAGAGTGTGCAGAGGAAACGAGCTGTCTGTCTTGATGCTGCTAGTTGTTGGGGGGGGGGTTTAACCCTTTCCTGTCTGTTTATCTGCGGGCCAGCTCACTCGAGTCACTGCCTGTGTAAACAGTTCTAAAAAATTAGTTCCTCGTGTTCCTCAGAGCAGCATGTTTCCCTTCTGAGCTCTTCCACGTGAGCCCTCTTCTGCTGCCTGCTGTCACTCATGACTCAGGCCATGCTTGTGGCTTTCCACACTGCAGCTGAGCTTGGCAGGGAGGAGGTCCTGCACATCAGCCTGGAGCAGCAGTGCACAACTGCCTTCTGATGCAGAAGGAGAAAAGGGGAGGTGTGGTGGTGGCAGGAGAGGCCGCAACCAGAAAGCTGAGTAATGTGTTAAAAGTGACAGATGGTGCTTTGTGCTGCACCCCGACATGAGCCAGTCCCCCTTTGGCAGGATGGCAGCTCACATACAAGTGCCCAACTCTTCAGACAGCAACCTTTCACATCTTACATTCTTGTCAGCGGCCGGAGCAGGCAGCTCTGTGGCTGCAGCCGTGACCCCATTTAACCTATTTTGTTCTTGTTGACAAACTCCAGATGCAAACTGTTGAAACTCCAGAGAATTTGGAAAGTCAGACTACAGTGAAGGAAATCTGCAGTTGCCAAGTGTTTTGTCCTGCATCATAAAAGATTAATATGTTCTCTACAGCCGAGAGCGACTGAAGTCGTCCCCAAGTAATGAATGTGAACTGCCTCGGCCACAGTAATAGGCTGGCTCAGCACTAGTATCTGCATTAAAAATCTACCCCTCCAGATCCACCCCGCAAACCGGGAGTTCCCAGCAGCAAGGCCTGCACAAGCAGTGTTTTCCTCAGTATCAGCAGTGAGGGTAGATGTCACCCCAGCCGGCCAAACCCCCCCACTCTCACCTTGTGTTAGTATCTGGAGTGTGTGCAGGTGTGTGTGCAGGCACGTGGTGGCAGCAGGGAGAAGCCAGGCTTCTCTGGGAGATGAGCCAGACGAGGAGTTTGCTGGTTGGGCAATGCCATCCCTTGCTTACCAGGGCTCGTAGCAGCCCTAAAGGGATGAGCTAATTTTAACTGGGCTGGTGACAGTCCCCTCCCCAACCTGCCAGAAAACTGTACAGTTGATCTGGACAGTGGGAACTTACAATCTTGGTGATGGGTCAGCTGCATCTCGGATGAGGACTGGGGGGTTTTTTGTGTGGTGTTTTTTTGGGGGGGATTGGGCATTGAGTTTGGTTTGGGGTTTTTCCGGTGGGTGTTGGGTTTTTTTGGTTTTTTTTGTTTTTTGCAAGGGAGCCGTGCTGTGGCCTGATTGATCAGAAAGGCAAGGAAACAGGATGCAGCAGTGAAGCACCTCTGAAGAGTCAGGACTTTCCAGGACAGGCACATGACCCTGTCTATAGTGGTCGCAGATGAACCCACTAAACGCAGGGGTGGAGGTGAACATGTGCCTGCCAGAGAGGGCTGTGTGTGGTCACAAACCCTTCTGTTTTCAACCTCTGGCACCGTGTTTTAAAGCAAACATGACACTACATCTGAGAAACTTACTTTTTAACACCAAAGAACAGCCAGCACCTATTGCGCGAGCAGAGAAATAACCACTGCAGACCACCTCTTTGCTATGCATGGGTGGAAGTGCTGCTGCGTGGGCACCATCAGCCCCTCATCCAGTGCATATGGGGCATATGCCCCCTCCCCACATCAACCCCAAAGGCACCCTCCAGCAGCCATGCAAGTCCAGCAGCACCGGGAGCAGGGCGATGGCTTTGGCAGCCGCACAGGGCCTGTCCCACATGCCTGCAGACAGACCCAACCGTAGCCATGGGGTCTGCTCTGGGCTGGACAAGGGGCGTGTGCTGGTGAGACCCACCCTCACCAGCCTGCACCCAGCCCTAACCCTGCAGTGTGGGGTTGGTTGGGGAAGCTGGCACAGAGTGGACACGGACTGCAGCCACTCAGCCCTACCCCTCTTTGCACCAGGACATCCTGGTTTCCAGCAAGTGCTGTGGACATTTTGTCACAGAGCTCATCTTTTGACTGTGGCAAACAGCGGGGCACCTGGGTGCCAGTGACAGGAAGCACTGCCATGCCTGGTCCTGTCCCCATGAGGCAGTGTTTGACGCCTGCTACAGCCTGTGGCGTGGCTGTGCTCATCTGGCCCTTGCTGGGCGCCACCATGCAGCTACTAACAGCAGCTGGGCAGCGTGCAGGGCCAGTTTGACTCAGCTTTGTAGTTTCCTCCCGCTGTTCTTCAGGGTAGACAGAGCCATGCGCTGGGCACCTCTGCTGCCCCGGGGACCCCAGTCCCATGCGGAGGGATACCAGGAGAAAACAGACACATCTGCCGTGTGGATTCACCCTGTTTATTGAATGCAAACAGAAGGCAAATAACTGGGACACGGGGGAGTTGTAATCTGATGCTGGCCTCTGATTTTCATGTGAGATTGACAGCACAAAGGTGGGGGGGAGAGAGTCTGTGTAATAAAAAAAATCCCAAACAGTGACAGAGGAGACAAAAAAAAAGAATGTAGTGACATCTCATGTGAACAGATGGAGTATTAATAATGGCAAGGAAATTCAAAGCCATGCCTAGCATTCCTTACTGCAAACAAGATTCAGGGCGGGGGTGGGGGGAGAGTGAGCAGGGATCATGCTCTCCAAGGAAAAGAAGCAGCGGAGAAACACTGCGCAACCGACTATCTG
>NW_010399408.1:31056-33889 GCF_000710305.1 Buceros rhinoceros silvestris
GGTTTGGGGGTGGTGGGTGGTGGGTGGTGTGCAGGGATGATGCTCTCCAAGGAAAAGCAGCAGAGGAGAAACCATCCACACTGGCTTTGTGAGCAGCATGGTTTACTTTGGGAAGACAGTGACCACCTCATAGCCTTCGGGCGGAATCACCCGCTCCCGGGCGTGCTTCTCACAGTAGATTTGGTCTTCCACGAAGAAGTGTCCTTTCTGCTTGAGATTGGTGTTGCAGTCGCTGCACACATAGCACTCAGGGTGACGCTGCTTGTCCCGGATCTTCACAAACACTCCTCTGAGGAAGGAACCAGCACCTCTCAACACCAGGTGCCCATCACTGCTGCCCTCCTTCCCAGCCACTGCCCACCCAGCCCAGGCCACACCAGCGCTGAAGGTGGACAAGTCAAAGAATAGGCCTCACCTCTGGTCAGGCAGATGTTAACAGCACTTTTACAACCCACCATGTGCTGGCATGGAAGCCCCCGACCTCTGCAAAGTGTTTCCTAACACGGGTCTGCCCTGTTTCACAGGGACAGTCCTGTCACCCCTGCTGGCTTCTTTAGCTGATGGCCGGAGACAGCACAACAGCCTTCAAATGCCCAGGATCAAAAGACAGGCACCATCAGCTTGACCGTCTGGTGGGTTGGGGGTGGTGGACAAAATCCAGGTCCAGACCAACTGGATTGCAGAACAAATCCAGTAACAACTGCCACCACCAGCCAAGGGGGATGAAGGCTACACATCCAGCCACTGCCCTTTTGCTAGTGATGGCCATGCCAGGTATGTACGGGAGAAACACAGAGCCACAGAGACCAGATCTCTGCTCTCACTCACTGATGCTCAGGAGCTGCAGTGAACAGATCCAGCCAAACATGGGCCTGCTCTAACCAGAAAATTTCACAGCTTAACCCAGCAAATGATGAAGAAAACCACATAGCAACTCGTTAACTACCACCGGCAGCCTCACGGCAGTTTGCCAGGAGTATAATTTTGTTCCAGTCTCCATCTACATTTTCTGTAATCCATTAGTTTTCAGAGCTATTCATAGCCTTGTGCTTTCTCTCCAGAGCTACCCAGGTGGTAGAATAATTGCAGGGTTTGTCTCAGAATCGTATTTTACAGACTATGGAAGGCCTCTGCAATGACTCTGCCTTGGTGCTCCAGGCATGCCAGGACCATGCAATCACGGTGCAGCGGGTCTCAGCAACAATTCGATCGCTTGTGGTGGACAGCAAGGAAGAAATCTGAATTCTCCCACGATGCTGCAGGTGAGCGACCAGCACTTCACTGCTGGAGTCAACTGCTCAGCTAAGGGGGTGGTAGGGAAGAATTTGTGGTGGAGAAACTGACTGGCAAATCGAAGATGTGGGTTGGGTCCCTCCTGCTCTCACACTGAGAGCAACTCCGTACCAAACCCATGCCCCTGCTGTGCTGGAACTGGGACATACAAACCCACGTAAAGACAACAAAAATTATGGCTGCGTAAACACAGTGGGGGTGTGCGGTCCTACAGCAGAGCAGGGAGCAGAATGCAGCTCTCGTGGTTCGCTTTGCCTCTGACCACAGAGGCAAGTCACCACTCCATGGCTGGGAGCACCAAGACATGAAAAGCATTAAATACCCAGGCCCTGAGTGGAAAGGTTGTTTTGCTTCTGGGTGCTGTGACAGATTTCAGGTAGGGTGCAAAACAGCAACCGGCTCGAGGTTTGTCTCAAAGGGATTTGCTTTGGTTTCCATTGATACGGATCTGTAGAGGGAAACACAACTCCTGCCTCACAACAGGGAACTGCAAAGTTAGCGCCAGCAAAGCTGGTGAGAATAAACATGCCTTGAGCTGGCTCCTGGATGCACTGGATGTGGGTAGGTGAAGTGTTTCGGGCGCAATGCCTCAGCCCCTCTCACGGGTATAGGATGGTTGGCCTGTGACCCCAGGGACAGGTTTACTTACACAATGCCAGATCCACACTTGTCACACATGGGCAGCTTCTGGGCATTCCCAATCGATGCGGCCACCTTTGTGGTGGGGGCTTTGACGCTCCTAAATCCAGATGGTTTAGTAGGGTCTCCTGGGGAGTGGAAGGAGAGTGCTTTAGGGCATGCGAGATGCATGGCTGCAGGCTGTTTCTCCCAAGCAGATGCTCTGCTAGGCAGAGGTGATGTTCTTTAACCCCAGCTCTGAGGCAGGGATTATTCATGCATGGAAAGCGGGCAGGGATTTAGAGGCGTGTGGGGAGGAGGAAGAGAAGAGACACAGCTGAACCTGGCCCTGGAAATTCAAGGGCCTGAAAAGCCCATCGTACTTCACCTGATGTGTCTCACATGCACAGATGCACAAAGCAAAGTGAAGTCTCAGTCCAGCCCCAGCCTTGGCTGCACAAGAGTCTACCCACTCTCCCCTGACCCCACAGGCAGGGTTAGGCTGATTGATTGTGAGATTTGGGCTCAGAAAGAGGGGGTGGGTGTCCTGGCAGACTAGGGAGGACTGTCAAAGTCCTTTACCAGTCTGCTGTATGGTGGAGCTGGCTTTCCCAAGACTCCTGGAAGATTTGGTCAACAAACTTCTTGTTCTTGCAGGGCCCTGGGACACTGGGGATAACCTTGTGTTCTGTTGCTGCTGTGTAGCATGCTCTAAGTATGTCCCTAGTGCAGCCTCTCTGGGGCAGTGATGTCCTGCAGGTCCTTTGCAGGAGACATCCACTGACCTGGATGCCTACAACAGCAGGATATGAGGCAAGCCTTTCAATATCTGCAGTGAAAAAGGAGCCTCTTACAAAATGACACCATTGCTGTGACTAGTCTTATCTATATGACTTTTCCAAGAGATTCAACAAAGAGGGAA
>NW_010399408.1:34010-35829 GCF_000710305.1 Buceros rhinoceros silvestris
TCACCAGAAACAGAGGGGGTTGATGGGCACCTTGGCCTGGAAGGGTCACACATAAAGCCGTTCTTACTAGTGTCAAACTAAGTATACTGCAACAGTTGTTCCTGGTGTAAGAGGAGGAAAAACCCTTCAAAGGCACACCCTGGTGAGCAGCAAAGTCAGGGACACATCATGACCCAGGGCAGTGTCACTGACAGAAGGGCTGGGATGAGCTGCCCACCGTGCCTCCCTGTCACTGCTGCTCACCTGTGGGGCAGGTGACACTGCACTGCTTTACCTCTGAGGCAGCCCTCAGCTCAGAGGTTTGCACCCAGCTCCATGCCAAGAAGCTGGTCTAGAGGTGCAAGTTCCCCGATGGCGGGCTATAGCCCATGCAGAAGCATGTGGCCTCTGACAGAGTTACTGCAAGTGACCCTTGCTGGGAAGGAAGCAGCAGCAACCACATTTTCAGGCTCTTCCCCATCACCTCTGCTCACTCCCTCTGCCTCAAACAGCACTTACGTCAACAGCTTTGACACTATGTTTTTAAATCTCGCTGATGGAATCAGCTTAATCAAATACCCACAGGAAATGTAACTTGCTCCACCCTGGGAAACACCCTCCCGCTATGAGTGCGGGGCTGGCTCCAAACACAGACCAGCTGAGGTGCTTTCACACACCAGCAGCCACACACAGCCCCCCGACCCCGGGCCAGCGCAGCCACTATAGCCGGTGATGCCCGCGGAGCTTGTCCCAGCTGGGGAGAAACTCCCTGCTGCTGCTGCTGCTCACAAGCCCTCATCGCCTGAAGAGAGGCCGGGAGAAGCACAGAACCAGTGTGCCGTCCATCCCGAGGACACGGTCTGACTCCGCTGCAGCAGCGTTTGAGGCCGGCTGAGCCGGGGACAGTCTGCTCGGGGACAGACATTCCTTCGGGGCTGCGTAACCTCCCGGCCCTGCTCGGCACGGGCCGTTATCAGCTCACCGGGGAGCAACGCCAAAGCCTGCTCTGGCCTGTGACTGGGCAGGCAAACCGTGGGCCAGAGAATCCCAATAATGCTGCCACTCTTCAAAGAAAGATAAAAGAGAGGCTTTTGCTTCTTATCTTCTTCAGCATTGCTAAGCGCGGGGGAGGACACCCGCCCTGTGAGAAGTCCCGGCTGCTCCAGTCCCTTCCACGCAGGAGCTGAACCCTGAGCGCCAGTTACAAACACTCAGTATTTAAAAGATGCTTTCAGGTAGGTATTTTAACAGCATATTAAACACTCCAAGATCCTGGTTTCTTTCTTCCTATTGTTTCTTTATTTCCTTCGTTTTGCTGTTTCCTTAGAGATCCCTCAGACCTACCAGCACTTGGCTGTTTCTCTTTGTAGCAAGTATCTCAGCACCAGGCTTTTCCTGGATGAAACGGAATGTACCATTGCCAAGCTAATAACACAAAAGACACAACCAGCCTAAGGAAAAAAGGTAATTCTTGTAATTCTTTTCCTACTAATTTGTTTATTTTTGTTTACTTAAGGGGAGAAGGGAGTACAATTTGGCCCTCATCTAAGTTAATTTGCTTTTTTATCTTAAAGTCTAAAGCCCTGAACTGCACAAGGCCAGATGTCAGATGGAGAATGCCAAGCAGAGCAAAGTTTCAGAGATTAAAAGTTATGAACTACTCGCTGTAACCCAGCTTCCATGTTTTTACATTCAGCTGCAAAAGTGGATCATTTTCCTTGTGCAGAAGGATGGAGGTTAGAAGTTTTAGGATGTACTGAAGAGCATTATCTTATGGTACTTTTCACAGTCTTGAATCAAAGATGGTCTTTAATCACAGAATCATCTGGTTGGAAGAGAC
>NW_010399409.1:0-4115 GCF_000710305.1 Buceros rhinoceros silvestris
ATAGAGCAGGTGGTGTGGAAGCTTGTCTTTGCTTTTCTCCCAAGTGCGAAATCCCTTGCCGCGGTGTCAGCTTTATTACTAATTACACACTTGCTTTATCACCGGTGTTATAAAAACAAAACTGGAGCCTGAAAAACACATTGCGGCGGGGACTAAATACAAAGCAAAGAGGCTGAAGTATTTATTTTTCACCATTTTGGTTTTTTTCTTTCTTTCCTTTTTAAATTAGAATTTGTGAATCGGATTTCAAAGCTCGTTTTTCCCAGCGTGGGATAATAAAAATTCCGTGTGTGGTGGGGAAAAGTGTTGTTCCTTCGAGATGAAATGATGCTTTGCACCTCCAAGTGTCTGTGTGTGGGTTGGGAAGGGCTCAGCATGGCTTGTCCTGTTGGATGTGAGCAATGAGGTGCTCGGGGTTGCTCAGGAAGATGCCCAGGCCTTGCTCAGGGGAGGCTCAGGAGGTGCTCAGGATGCTCAGAGGTTGCTCAGGAGAAAGCTCTGCGGATGCTCAGGAAGGTTAGAGATGTTCAGGAAGGTCAGGGGTTGCTCAGGAGGATGCTCTGGGGATGCTCAGGTGGGTCAAGGGTGCTCAGGAAGGTCAAGGGGTTGCTCAGGAGGATGTTCTGGGGATGCTCAGGTGGATCAAGGATGCTCAGGAAGGTCAGGGGTTGCTCAGAAGGATGCTCTGGAGGTACTCAGGAAGGCGCTCGGGATGCTCAAGAGTCGCTCAGAAGGATGCACAGGGCTTGCTCAGGGGGATGCTCAGGATGCTCAGGGGATGCCCAGACAATGATCAGAGGTTGCTCAGGGGGTTGATCAGAGAGAATGCTCAGGAGAGCATCAGCGGGTGCTCAGAGGTGCTCAGAGGTGCTCAGAGGATGGTCAGGGGATGCTCAGGAGATGCTCAGAGGATGCTCAGTTGATGATCAGAGGATGCTTGGGGGTTGCTCAGGGTGATCTTGGGAAGGTCAGGAGATGCTCAGGATGCCCCGGGGATGCTCAGGCAATGATCAGAGGTTGCTCAGGGGTATGTCCAGAGGGATGTTGCTCAGAGGATGCTCAGAGGGTCAGGGGATGCTCAGGAGATGCGCAGAGAATGCCCAGGTGATGCTCAGAGGTTTCTTAGGGGAATGTTCAGGACATGCTCACAGGTTGCTCTGCTCCTCAAGCTTTGCTTCCCCGCGTAGCGTGGGCTCCGCTCAGCCGCTCGCTCGGTTGTTGTACAAATTTCTGACACGACTAATTATTGTTTGGAGGATGTTTTGGCAACTTCACAAACGGATTACGCGTTCCCTAACTCAACAGCCTGGCTCCGCTGCCATAAACCCAGCGGTTTCACTCGGCGCTGGATTCAGCCATTGCTCTCCTCTCCCAGGGAGCACCAGGAGATTCGGGGAATTAAACCGTGCACGGGGCGAGAGACCACGAGCATCCCTTGAGCAAGGGACAGGGACATGCCGTGTTCACCTGGTTATGGCCCATCGCACCGTCCCGGCGAGGCAAGGCAGCTGCTTTTTTGGGAGCTGAAAACCCTCCGTTTTCCTCCCTTTTCACCACATATTGTAGAACTAATAGAATTTGTGAGCAGAAAATTCCACCGCCCTAGGACCGGGCACTTAAAAGCATCGGTAATCGTCGGCACAGCGCCGGCAAATTGTCCGTGGAGCCTGCGATGTTTGCGGTAAAAGTCTTTTCACACCGTTGCCTTTTTTCAGAGGAAAACAGCAACTTGCCTGGGGAGAAAGGAAATATTTCTCAGAGTGTGTATAAAAGAGCTTGTTTACTGGATCCTTGGCTTGATGCTTTTTGTGGGGGGGTTCTGCCTTATTTTGGGCGCCGGTGGCAGTATTGGGGAAGGGTTTGGTGATGGGTCAGTTCCTGGATGTTTTCACTCCCTTTCATTTTACCCTTCTGTATTTTCCTCGTTTTTTTTTTTTATTGGAGTCTTTGTAACGGCACGGTCACGTCGGTGCCGTCCCACGGAGCGTTATCCCGGGCGGCGCGGTTCTTATCTGCGCGGCGCAGAGGGCTGCCGGGGCTGCCTCTTTTCATACCAGCTTTGAACGCCGCCCGCTCAGATGTGAAGAGCAAAGCCAGGAGACATCCAACTCCGGATTTTTTTTTTTCTCTTCCTCTGATTAAAAACCCACCCTCGTCGAGTAAGACACTGCTTTATGAATATCTATATAATTTATTTTCCTCATTTTCAGCATGCTTAGAGGACATGAAGGACACGACAGGCAGTGAATTGGCTTTGTAGGGCTGGGGCTCCCCGCTCTCTGCTCCCTTCCAGTGGCAGAAACATCAAACCGACCCAATTAGGACCATTTTACACCCAAATCTGTGTGCAAACCCAAAGGCTTTGCCCTTGTGGCAAGGGAAGGGAGGGGTCCCCAGCTTGGTGGGGATTGAAACCGCTCCTGCATGCTGCTAACGAAGGGCGTGGATGATTTCCCGCTCCATGCGTGGGTAGTTAGAGGATGGAACAGATGGCGGAGGCTTAGTTGAAAGCGTTGCGGCCATTAAAAAGAGCTGCCAAGTGACTGTTCGCTTCGCCAGGGGCTTGTTTGTGCTGGTGGGGTCTCACGGGGCGAGGAGGAGGCGTGGGAAGGTAGCCAGGGGCTTTCAGAAAGGATCCGGCAAACCAGCACTGCATTTCCCTGCCCTGGCTGGGGAAGCTGTGTGAGGCACGTGCCTGGGTTTGTCTGGAACAGTGGGGTGGGGGTGCTCTGCGCAGGAATTGCCCCATCCCTATTGCGCTGGTGGGATGCTGCCAGTTGGCAAGGTGGCATGATGCTGCCAGTGAGGTGGGATGATGCTGCTGGTTGAGGTGGGATGATGCTGCTGGTGAAGCAGGATGATGCTGCTGGTGAGGCGGGGTGATGCTGCTGGTGAAGCAGGATGATGCTGCTGGTGAGGCGGGATGCTGCTGCTGGTGAGGCGGGATGATGCTGCTGGTGAGGCGGGATGATGCTGCTGGTGAGGCGGGATGATGCTGCTGGTTGAGGTGGGATGATGCTGCTGGTGAAGCAGGATGATGCTGCTGGTGAGGCGGGGTGATGCTGCTGGTGAAGCAGGATGATGCTGCTGGTGAGGCGGGATGCTGCTGCTGGTGAGGCGGGATGATGCTGCTGGTGAGGCGGGATGATGCTGCTGGTGAGGCGGGATGATGCTGCTGGTGAGGCGGGATGATGCTGCTGGTGAGGCGGGATGATGCTGCTGGTGAGGCGCCTTTGCAGCTGGCACGAGCATTTCCACGCCCCGCTGCACCAATCCTTTTGCACGTCTCTTCCTCCCGTATAACAATCTAGATAACTATCGATCAAAGAGTGCTCAGGGTTTGCTGGGAGTTGGGGCTCTGGATGCTTTTTAGCCGCCACGCTCTGCTACAGCCGCTGCATCACCCCAGCAATCCGTAACGTCCAGTGCCAAGCCGCCAATGTCGGCATTTCGCGGGCGGTTCATGGCCATGCTCTGCGGCTTTTGGCTCTCAGCGGTGCCTTTACCTCCCGTACGCTTCTCCTTTCGATAATGCAATTACTTCCCCTTCTGAGGAGCTGTCAGTGCCGGTAAACTCCAGCTGCTAAACCGCATTACACAGCTCCCTCCTGCAGCCTTTGCTGTTATTAATAGTTTATTGATCCCCGTCGCTGGCGATAAGCAACCCCATCGGATGCCTTGATATCTGGACGCCGACCGCTGCATCCCCCGGGAAAGCGGGGTCAGGATGGAGCGAGTGGTGAGCCCTGTCTCTCCTCCCCAGCCTCCCCGAGGTTCGCATATCAGACAACGGTCCCTACGAGTGTCACGTGGGGATTTACGACCGAGCCACGCGGGAGAAAGTGGTCCTGGCCTCTGGGAATGTATTCCTCAACGTGATGGGTGAGTGCAGCCCCTGGGAGGGGGGGCGGAGGGGAGAGGGCTCTGGGGTCTCAGGGTGGGGGGACAGCAGGGATCTGGCTCATATTCCCATCCCCAGGGGTGGGGATGGAGATGGGACAGGGATGAGGGTGGCAATGGCAGTGGGGATGAGATTGGAGATTAAGGTGAGGATGGGGATGAGGAGGGGGATAAATATGATGACAGGGATGGGAGTTGGGACAAGGATGGGCATA
>NW_010399409.1:4461-5103 GCF_000710305.1 Buceros rhinoceros silvestris
CTCGCTGCTGACACGCCAGCGCCCTTCAGCCGCTACCAGGCGCAGAACTTCACCCTGGTGTGTGTGGTCTCCGGTGGCAAGCCTGCCCCACTGGTGAGCCTCTGGGGGGGGGTTATCTTTCATATATACATGCAAAGCAAACAAACAAACATATATATAAAATATGTAATATATATGTGCTTCTTTTGGAGACAAAATAAGGCAAATAGCTGCCTGCTACCCAAATATTGCCCTGCAGCTTCTTTCTTTGGGGACCTCAGGAAGAAGCTTCATCCAGAGCTACCCACGGGGATAAGGCGGGATGGGGGGCCCATCGAGGCCCCCCCCCTGCCGGAGCCGCCGGCCGGCGCCGGGAGCTGGGGACCTCGCAACCTCCTTCACCGTGACCTGGATGACACCAAGGTGCCAAAATCGCTGGCGGCCGAAGGTGAGGTGGGAGGCTGGCGACCCCTGGCCACGGAGGATCCCCCGCGGGGGCTGGCGGCCGAGCGGGATGCCGTCACCGAAACCATCCCTGAGACGGTGGTGAGCCGGGAATTCCCACGGTGGGTGCACGTGGCGGAGCCCATCTACTACTTCCGCCACCCGCACGCGCCCGTCCGCGATGGGACAGTGGAGGCGGGGGCCACCCTCACCTGCAAC
>NW_010399409.1:5164-6360 GCF_000710305.1 Buceros rhinoceros silvestris
GTAGTTTTTACTTTTTTTTTCTGCTTTATGTGTTTTTGCACTTTTTGTCTTTTCTTTTGGGAATTTTCAGGCCCCTGTGGGCCAAAGCGAGGTGCCAATGTAGGGCTGCACAATGAGAGGAGAAGGTCACCTCCCAGGTGACCATGGGAGCCGGTGAAGAAGTTAGTGGGAGCCCCTCGCTTTTACCCCATGTGATCTCCCACCCTGGCTGAGCAACTTGCCCCCAGGCAAGGATGGGTTTCCCCTAGTGGAACCTCTCCTGGTTCCCCATCAGAAGAGCCTGAGCTCTCCACTGGGGTTGCCCCAGCTTCAGGGTAGCCTCCTGGGCAGGCTGCCCCAGCCTTCCTCCCCTTGAGGTGGGTGGAGAAGACTGGGCGTTGCTCCTGGCCAGGTAGGACACTTGGCTTGCTGCATCAGCAACGACTCACCAAGGCCGCCTTGTTCTGGGGGTGCTTTTCTGAGGTGCCCATCTCCATGGCTTCAAACCAACCTGACCTCTCTTGGCCCCTGTTTCTGAGCAGAGCAGGGATGATTAGGCAATGTGTCCTTCACCACCAATGCATCCCATTGCGGTCATCTGTCAATCTCAGTCTTGCTGTTCGTCCTCCCGCACGGTCCTTGCCTTCCTGTCTATCAGTCATTTGGACATCTGTCAGCCTGTCCATCAATCACCCAGCCATCAGCCCGACCGTGGGCTGACACCCCGCGCACCGTGCCACCCCCTCACCACGATTGTTCATCAAACCGTCACTAACCCTGGCCAAGGGCACCCACTGGCTCTGGGAACCCCTTGCTCGGCTGACATCCCCTCTCGTTCCCTCCCTTTGCAGTTGCTCCCAAGGGCCCGAAGATCACGATGACCCCGACAAGAGCCCGTGTCGGAGACACCGTGCGGATCTTAGTGCAGGGCTTCCAGGTCAGTATCCCCATCCATTCCCATCGCTGTGGGGCGATGCCGTGCCAATGGACAGCCTTGTATCCGTGCCAGGGGTTGGCTTGGCGGCCGTGGGTTGCATCATGGTCCCTACATTGGTGCACCCTGGGTGTTTTGGCTGTACCCCATCCTTGCTCTGGGCACGAGACAGGGTTTGCTCACCCTCTATGCTCATCTCACAGCCCCCCATCTCCCCACAGAACGAAGTCTTCCCTGAGCCCCTCTTCACCTGGACGCGAGTGGGGAGTCGGCTCCTCGACGG
>NW_010399409.1:6420-6656 GCF_000710305.1 Buceros rhinoceros silvestris
GCTCGACGGCTTCCCTGCGCCCCTCTTCACCTTGACGCGAGTGGGGAGTCGGCTCCTCGACGGCAGCACCGAGCATGACGGCAAGGAGCTGGTGCTGGAGCGGGTGCCAGCCGAGCTCAACGGCTCCCTGTACCGCTGCACTGCCCAGAACCCCCTGGGCTCCACTGACACCCACACCCGGCTCATCGTTTTTGGTATGGCTGCGCCGTGGCGGGGCCCCCTCCCTCCCCCATCCT
>NW_010399409.1:6745-11843 GCF_000710305.1 Buceros rhinoceros silvestris
TTTTTGGTATGGCTGCGCCGTGGCGGTCCCCCCTCCCTCCACAATCCTCATTCATCTCCCCCCAACCATAAAACTGTCTCTCTGCTGTTTCTTTCCCATTAGAAAACCCAAATATTCCCAGAGGAACAGAGGACTCCAACGGTGAGTGGTGGTGGCTCTGGTATTTTGACCCAAACCCCCCACCCAGGGAGGGAAGAACATGCAGAGGGCGTCTTTCCTGGCATTGCCCCAAGCCCTTGGCCATCTCTCCTTGCCTCATCCCAAGCCCTTGGCCATCTCTTGCGTTGCCCCAAGCCCTTGCCCTTGGCAGCAGGCGTGTCCTTGCACCCAAAGGGGCCCTGCAGATGTTCCCTGCAGCATCCCTGACCTGCTGCCCACCTGCTGCCCACCCACATGCTCCATAGTAAGTTTAAGAGGGTGGTTCCCCCCCCCAAAACGGGTGGAGACCCCAACCTACTTTGAACCCAAGCAGCAAGATATGGCTCCCTAAACTCCCTGCCCCTTTTCTGCTCCTGCCTAGGTTCACTTACCAACCACCGTGGCTTCAGACTAGTTTTGGCGCTTACCCTAACAGTGATCCTGGAGCTAACGTGAAGCTTCGCCTGCCTCTTCCTCCTCCTCCTCCTCTTCCTCCGTATGGCTCCACCCAACATTTACACCTCCGTCAATCGGTTCTCTTGCTCTCTCTTTTTTTTTCTATACTATTTACAGTCTCGGTCTCTTTCTGTCTGTGTCTTGGCTTCCTCAGACAATTTAATTAAAAGGAAAAAGAAAAATCTCCCCCAGTAGGAGGTTGTGCTTAATGTCTTGCCTTGTGCTGGGGTACCCAGCACCGTCGTGGGGAGCCCAGAGGCTTTGCAAGGTCTTGGAGGGGGGGACTGCTGATGATGCAAGGGCCAGATTTCCCCTGGAAAAATCCATTTACACCATCCCACTGCACCGAGCTGCTCCAGGTCTCGGCTCCCCGAGGTAAGGACCACAGCATGAAGGATGTTGGGGACGAGCCCTGCTCAGCTCGCATGCACACACGCAGACAGTGGCGCTGGGAGCCCGAAAGCTGCGGGTCACCAGCCTTCTCCAGACCTCGGCTGGGGCAAATCGGCTTTGCTGGAAGGTGGGTGCTGGGCACAGCACTTGTCCCAGGTTGGACAGTCAATCTCTAGTGACAGGCAGCTCCCAACCCAAAATGTCAACGCTCACACATGAGCAGGCACGTGTCCTGTTGGGCAGTGCCAGCGTGGAGGCACCAGCCGAGTTTAAAGCACGTTTGGTCTGTGCCACCATCCCATCCCTCTTGGCTGTTTGTCACCATAGAAACAGATAACAGTCCAGCTTGGCCAGATCGTGGCTGTTCCACCGGGCACTCCCTGGTACAGCATTAATCCTGCTGCGGGATGGCTCTTTGCAAAAAAAAGGGTGGTTTTGCCCCAGTCCTGCCCAGTGCTGGGGGGTGCTGCTGGTTTGCTGGGCTGCTTTGCCTCCCTGTGGTGTCCCAAGAGCATCCAGCCCCGGGGTCAGGATGCAGGGGGAGAGGAGCCTGAGGACGGGACGCTTCTCTGCCTTTTCCTCCAGGAACTCTTAATCCTAGAGGATTAGCCAGCAGCCGTGAGGCGCTTCATCCTTCCAAAGCCCCGTACGAGTGCTAAGCATTATTATTACTATTATGATTAATTATTATTAAGCAGATTCAGTCCCCGCCGTGCTCCGCTGCCAACCTCGCTGCGAGCGCTTTCCCACAGCCGCAAAGGAGCTGAACCAACACACGGTGGCTCAGGAGCTTCTTCCCATACGCAAAAGCACATGGTTTTGTAATTTGGGCTGGAAGCAACGCGGGGACGGAGTGGGGCTGGCTGGGATGAGGGAAGAGCAGTGGCTCTGCTTTCATCCCGGAGAAACAGCAGGCGAGCATCCGGATCCCTTCGGACCAGCACCCCGACCACTTTCACTGCTCCAGCCCATTGCTCCTCCCTGGGTGAGGCAGGAATCTTCATTTTTTTAAGGGAACCTTTATTTTTGAAGGACATGACTCGCTTTACCCCCGTGCTACAGAGCAGGCAGCTCACACCACAGCTTGGATGCTTCTCGCTCTCCTCACTGGATTGGAGATGCTCCGGGGGCCTCATCCCAACATGATTAAACACCCATTAGACCTTCTCGCTTGGAAAAAAAAATGAGGATTTACAGCCACCCAAACCTCCATTTAAATGCAAATGTGTTGGGTTTAGCCCAGAACCATGGAAATGAGGAGCGTTACAGCAGTGGTGCCTCCATCCTCCAGCTCTGCTTGCTGCCATCTCAGGAGAGACGTGGCCTCCCCATCCAGCGTCTGAGAGAGGACTGGTGGGCTCAGTGGTCCTGCATCCCAAATCCACCCCTCTCTGTGCATTCGGGATGCTCAGCTCTTTCTCCGAGGATGCTGGCGTGGTGATGGATCAGGCTACAGGCTGGGTCCTCCTTGGCACCAGCACAACCAATGCGGGAGGACGCAGGAGCCTCTCCTCATTTTGGGCAGAGCTGCTGCCTGCTTCCCAAAGTCTCCCCGAGGCAAAAGTCACCAAGAGCTGCTGTCCCACCAAAGCAGCTGAGCCAAATAAAACCCATCCATACCATGCTTGGACCCCACCTTCACCTCCTGCCTGCGCTCATCCTTCACCCACCACCCAGCAGCTCTGCCACCCCAGCCCCAAACACCTTCCTACAGGTAATTACAAAGGACATCAATTAAATCACTGGCTCCTCGCTGCCACACACCCTGTTTGTTTGAAGACCTGGCAGTGAATAATGCAGGAGGCTGGAGGGGGAAAGAGCTGCTCAGGTTGGTTCATTATTGATGAGAGATGACAGATCCGCGGCTGACAACCTGCCTAAGAGATATGATTAGCTTGTAAAAAATTAATCGTGCTTCTTAGGGATGACGCGAGCTGAAAACCCCAAGGAGCGGCGTTATCGATGTTCCCTAATTTCAGGGGACTTTGAAAAGGTTTTAGCAAAATTTGGAAGAGGCAATTACATTCAATTAGAGTCACAAGTGCCGAGACGTCACTGCTGCTCGTCGATGCCGTGGCCACATCCCTGGCGCTGCCGCTGGGCCTCCTCGCCACAAGGCATAGATAATAGACACTTACATATCGAACCCGCGTTTTTGCCATGGGGTTCCTCCTTCCTGACATCATCCCCCACAGCTCAAGCTCAGCAGTCAGGCTCCAGTCCCCCCCATCCTGCCATTTTTGCAGGCAACAGCACCCAGAGCACGTGGCTGGCCGAAAACGCCCTCGCCTCCCGCTGTGGTCTGTGGTTCGCCCTCCCAAGGTCCATAAAAACCCACTGATGATGATAACAGCACGCACCCGGAGTTGGGGTTTCGGCAGCCCAGCCTCGCATCCCTCAAAGACGGAGTGCACCCAAGCCCCCAGACCTTTGGGATATTAAGGGGGTGGGGGTCACAGAAGCAGGGTTCTCCGGCTCAGCAGAGCTGGGAATGCCAGCGGGAGTGACACTGGTCTTTGCTCAGTGCTTCCCCTGCCTCCCCCCCCTCATTACCAGGCACGGTTACTGCTGGGGTTGGGTTCACAGGGCCACCAAGCGCATCCATAATTCATACTGCCCAGCTCACGAGCCCAGGGATCTTTGCAGCTCTACCGGCAGATTAAAAACCATGGCAGCGAGAGATGAAGAAACCCGGGGGTCACGGCCGCACACGGGTGGCCAGACCCTTCGCCAATTAGCTGAGCCCTGAAACACGTGCCCAGCATCCACGCATGTCCGTTACCTGAGCTCCAGCCTCAGCCTCAGGTTTGCAGGCAGGAGGGATGCCCCTTTCCCCGCAGTTTTGGCCGATCCAAGCCCCCCACAGTGACGGATTTTGGGACCATTGACACAAATAAGATGGAGGGGAGCAGCTTGGGTAGGGCTTGGCTGGTGCTGCTTCGGCCCCGGTGTGAGTGCAAGACGCATCCAAGGGCTGTAGCACACCAGCACTCGCCCTGCTCCAAAGTCCTCCGAGCTCTTAATCTAAATATCTTCATTCTCCCGATACCTTCACTGCTCAGTTCCCCACGCTGCACTCACACGTGGTGACAACTTCCCTAATATACCCCTCAAAACTGCTGGTGGGGTCTCCCTGGGTCACAGCAGGGCAGTGCACAGGGGTCCCTGACTGCCAAGGCAGCATGGGGTGGGTGGGGGGTGCTTTATCCCTCCACTTGCTTTCCATCCTCCTTATTACGCTATTTAGTACTTGGTCCTTCACCTAACGAGCATCCCTGAGACGTCTAGTGGCAGATACACAGCCACCCCCAACCCCTTTGGCACCGCCACAGTCCCCGTGCAAAGCCATCAGGTGAAATTCAGCATCTCAGCCTTGGCGAGGGGGAACATCTCAGCACCTGCGGATGCTGGTGATGGTGAGGAACGTACCCCCAAGGAGGTGCAGATGCTTCTCCCCAACACAAAAGGCAGTGCCCAATCTCATGCAACGGCTGGTGAGGATCAGCTGGAGCATGGGCGGTGGTTTGGGAGGCTGTAGACACCAGGTATGAGCTCACAGGTACCCACCACCCACTGAAGACCCACGGCAAGACCTTCTCCTACCACACATAGCCATGACCCGTGCCCCAGCACACCCACGCCTCATACAAGGAGTTGTTTTAGCATCGCCTGGGTTCATTTCTACGGTAAATCCCACCGGATCGGGACCAAGCTGGTGGGGCGCGAGTCCCTGCATAGAAACAGGAGCATCTGCCCCCCCCAACCCCCACCCCCCGCCATGTGTTGGCTGTTTCTTTGCTGCCTCGTAGGGCCTCGTTTCTTTATGCGTCTCTCAGCATGCGCGATGTTCCCCTTGGGGAAAAGGAAATTAATGTTATCCCTTTGAATTCAGCTCACATAGCGGCAGTGGCGGAGGGATGCCATTCCCCCGGCCCCCTCTTCTCCGCACCCCCCTACACCCATCACGGTCCAGGAGTGGGGACCCGGCTGCCTCGAGGATGATGGGAACAACAATTCCCTTAAATCTTTGAAATTCAGATCTGGAAGAGCCACATCTCTAACATCTTTCCAGCAGGAGAAAGAAGCCAGCGTGACACTGCCTGGCATCCTC
>NW_010399409.1:12009-12928 GCF_000710305.1 Buceros rhinoceros silvestris
TGACCCCAGTCCTCACAACATCCCCCACGCAGCAGTGCATTGCTTCAAAACGACGACTCACATCTCTCCCATCCCTTCCCATCCCAAATGTCTTCCTGGTCCCATCGCTTTTGTTTGCATCCCCTAGTTCATCCCTCTCCCCGTGCACATGGACACAGGGCTCTGGACGCAGCGGCCACCAGCTGCAGTTTCACTCCTGCCAATGCTCTTCAGTGCCAGATTTCCGCCCCCCCCAAAGCCCTCAGCTCCTTTTCCACAGGCTCTTAAATTCCCTGCCACTTCCAAGCTGGCCTCCAAGAGGCCCCAGGAGCTTTGGGGCTATTTCCCGTCACCCTGCGTTAGCCAGCATGCCGCAAACGAAAGCTCCCGAATTAGTCACCGGCGGAGCAGCTGCTCGGCGTCAGCCCAAAGGTCTGCCTGGCACCGGGCTGCTTCTCCCTCCCTTCCCCGCACCTGCACCCGGGGATGAGGAACCTCTCCTGGGCAAAACAACTGATTTTTTTTTTCCCTTTCCCTTGCACAATCCCTTTTTAAACTGCAGAAGAATGCAGGAGGCAGCACTGCTGGGCTGCTCCGGGGAGATACTTTTCCTCCCTTTGTGCTTCCTTTCGCCTCTCTCTGAGCCTCTCTGTTTACCCGGCTAATAAAGCCAGCTCTGTGCCGCCAGCTCTGTGCCGCCAGCTCTGGGCTGCACCTTTCCCCCGGAACCCAGCCCAGCCCAAACATGCAAAGCTTGGCTGGAAACCTCCTGCCAGCTTTACTTGCTCAAAGTCACCTTGCCCCAAACCTTCAGCTCCACGCTCCGGCTTCGCTCGACAATCATTAATCGGCTTCTCCTCATTCCTGGCATGGAAAAATGCCCCAGCAGGTAACCCTGCCCTGGCAGTCCGACCAGCAGCTGGCCGGCAAGCTGGCCCGC
>NW_010399409.1:12939-22177 GCF_000710305.1 Buceros rhinoceros silvestris
GGCTTCTCCTCATTCCTGGCAGGGAAAAATGCCCCAGCAGGTACCCCTGCCCTGTCAGTCCGACATGCAGCTGGCCGGCAAGCTGGTCCTCTCCGCCGCCGCTCTGCTCCTCCTGACTTTGGCGTACAGGTTTTGTAAGTCCCGCTCGCTCGCTGGGGGCAAAACCCCGCCGGCTGACGCGGGAGGAGAGGAAAGGGAAAACGCTGCCCGGGATGGGGATGGGGCAGCGGGTCTGCGGCGGAGGAGGGTGTTCGGTGAGGAGGTGAGGAGGGGTGGTGGGGATGGAGAAGCGAGTGGTCAAGAGGGTGTCCCTGGGACATGGCCTACGCCTCCCCGGGGGGCTCAAAGGAGGGAGGAGGAGGAAGAAGAAGAGAGAGTTTCTGAAAGGGGGCTGAGTTGCAAGAGAGCAGAGATGGCCAGGAGGGAGCTGGGAAGTGAGATGGGAAGTAAATCCGGAAGTGAGCCAGGAAACAAGGTGGGAAGCAAGCCAGGAACTGAGTCAGGAAGTGAGCCAGGAAGCGAGAGGGGAAGTAAGCTAGGAAGCGAGCAGGGAAGTGAGTTAGGAAGTGAGCCGGAAAGTAAGCTGGCAAGCAAGCCAGGAAGCAATCCAGGAAATGAGCCAGGAAGCGATCCAGGAAATGAGCCAGGAAATGAGCCAGGAAGTGAGCCAGGAAGTGAGCCAAGCTCTTACAAGCCTGGGGACTCAGCCGAAGCTCTGAGCAGCCGGGGGGAGGAGGGCGCGCTTGCCCCAAGCACTGGCCGTTCTGCCGGGGTTGCTAATGTCCAGCTGGCAGGTGACAGACATGCCCAAAGCATGGAGAAGGGTTCGGCGGCTGGAGGCGTGAGCCAGGAGGCCAAGGGGCGTGGGGGGGTGATCCAGACCCTCAGCGTCACCTCGGACCTGGGGCTAACGATGACAGCAAGCAACATGGGGTCGGATGCCTCCTACTCTTTCTCCTCGGTTGCAAAGATCCTAGTGGAGGAGAACTACATCACCGGGCGGCGGGCGAAGGACGGGGCCGGGCAGCCAGTCCCTGGCCTCAAAGGCAAAGTCTACGACTACTATGTCCAGTCCATCTCCCAGTCGGTGTCAAAGAAGAGGTCGCTCCTCTACATTCCTCCAAGAAGATCCCAGCGCCACCACTCACAGCAGGTCAAAGAAGAGCTGCAGAGCTTTGCAACCCAGGAGCTGGACCCGACTTCAGCAACGCGGGATCCCACCACCTCCTCCATAGTTCTACCATCCATAGGGAGCCTGGAGAACTCCCCTGCGCCACCATCTCCAAGTCACAAGGAGACCATCCTCCAGATTGCCGACAGCCCCCACCTCCAGCTGCCCATGGAGGGTTTTGGGGTCACGGCACCAGCTGGCATGCCACCTGCAAGCCCCCAGCCAGGGCTGAGGACCAGTGCTGACCTCTTCCAAATGCTACCACTCACCCATCTGGACCTGGGGAACTGCTACGAGATCCTCCACCATCTCCAAGTCACAAGGAGACCATCCTCCAGATTGCCGACAGCCCCCACCTCCAGCTGCCCATGGAGGGTTTTGGGGTCACGGCACCAGCTGGCATGCCACCTGCAAGCCCCCAGCCAGGGCTGAGGACCAGTGCTGACCTCTTCCAAATGCTACCACTCACCCATCTGGACCTGGGGAACTGCTACGAGATCCTCTGCACAGCGAAGGCGCGGAAGCTCAGCCACCTCCAGGAGGCTGCCTACAAGGTGATGAGTGATAACTACCTTCAGGTGTTGAGGACACCCTCCATCTACGGCCGCCTCAACGCTGGTGAGCGGGAGCTCATCCTGCGGCGGAGGATGAAGGGGAAGATGTACCTGGCTGTGGCAGATGTCAACGTGCAGGAGCCCAGCCTCCACACCAGCCGCCTCTGCTATTACGATGACGGAGGGGACTGCTGGCATCACCTCTGCTATGTGCCACCAGAGGTGGTCTCCAGGGGGAGTGCCATGTGCAACATGTTCAACTACCTCTTCGTGGTGGCTGGCTGTGATGGCATGGGCCGGATGCAGAGACCATCCAAACGTGTCTTCTGCTATGACCCCTTGACCAACATCTGGAGGGAGATCTGCCCCCTGAACCAAGCACGGCCACACTGCAAACTCGTGGCCTTGGATGGCCACCTCTACGCCATCGGCGGTGAGTGCCTCTACACAGTGGAGCGCTATGACCCCCGGCAGGACCGCTGGACCTTCACTGCACCCCTACCCCACGACACCTTTGCTGTGGCCCACACAGCCACAGTGTGCGATGGGGAGATCTATGTGACGGGGGGCACCTTGCGCTACGTGCTACTGCGTTACTCCACCCGCTCGGGCAGCTGGAGAGTCAGCCTGGCCAGCGGCCGTAAGGACAGAACGGTTGAGATGGTGAGTGCCAACGGCTTCATCTACCGCTTTGACCTCCACCGCAGCACAGGCATCGCCGTCTACCGCTGTAGCGCCAAGGCCAAGCTATGGTATGAGTGTGCCACCTACGCCAGGCCTGACCTGTCCGGCTTCCAGTGCACTGTGGTGGGCAGCCTGGTCCACTGTATCAGCCGGCACTTCCACATATGCTTCTTGGCCGACCACATCTCACCACGCTTTGAGACCAAGGAGCTACAGCCCTTCCCAGCACCCCATGGCAGCCTCCTCCCGTCCATCCTGGTGCTGCCAGAGGGAAGGACGGCACAAACTCATGTTTGAGGGATCCGTGCTGGCATCTCATGCAACAGTGGTGGCAGCTCAGACGTGACATGGTGGTGAAAGCTGGTAGACGAAGCCACCAGCCCACATTGCTGGGACAGGGGACTGACATAACATGGGACCAACACCACCAGGGCACTGTTGCCCATAGCTGCCATCCAGCAGGCATCCTCCCAGTCCATGTCGGAAAGGAAGGGGACAAACTGCTCTGGGACACTGCCAGCCAACCCAGCCTTGACGACACATGGGAGAGCAAAGCAGGAGCTGGGTGGACTTGTTTGCTTAGAGGTATTTAAACGTAGGTGTGCTTGCTCGCAGGCAAATAAACCACAGCTCGCTGTGGCCTCGATGAGTAGCTGCTTTACGCACTGGGAGTTGCGTGTGGACCTGGACACACAACACACAGGGGACTTTAGGGTGGAGGAACGTAGCAAGGAGGTTGGATCCCTAAGGAGGTATCAAGTCAACACTGAGCCTTCGGGTTTGACCACACACCTCACCCCAGGGTTGGAGGCTGGAGGCCAGAGGGTGCAGTGCTCCTACCAGTGCCTTATCTATCACCTCACCCTCAGCACAGAATAATAGATAAGTTTATTTATAGGCGCGCAATGTAAATAGGAACTGTGGATGTACAGACAGCTGGTCTTAAATGAAATTAAAGCGAACATTTGGTAAAATTAACCACGGGCTACTGTTGCACATCATTTCAAGCCGTAGCCAAGCCTAATGGGAACAAAGAGGCTGACGCATGTTTTACATCGCTAATTACTGCACAAACAATGTCTCTGAGGAGGCAAGGAAGAGCAGAGCAGGCCCCTGGATGTGAGCAGACGGTCTTTCATCCCCATTTCCTCGGCTTTCAGCGACCTCACTCCGCTGCCTCCCTGTCCTGCCAAAAACCTACTTTGGGTGATTGCATTCTCTTCCCCTCCAGCCGTTAGAGAAACAGCTCATCAGCTGTCAGCCCCAGACGGACAAAACCAGCTCCCAGATGGACAAAATGCTCCCGTACCTGCTTCCTTGGTGGCAGCAGGTCGTGAGCACAAAGTCAAGGAGGTGCTTGAAGTGCTTGGAGATAAGAGATGGTGCTGGGGCAGCCCGTGGTGTCACCGCCTGTGCCTCGCTGCTCGTGGTGGTTTAGGAGAGCTTTGGTTAATGTTCTCTCAAAGTGCTCCCAAAAGTATTTACTACTTCTCTTGGTCACTGCCTGGAGGCCTCGTGTTTCTGCCTTCAGGGGCTCCCAGTGAAGGTCAGTGGCATCCACCCACGTTACTAGCCCTTGGGAGATTGAATTAATTAACCAAGCCCCTGAGGTTTGCTCATGTTACTTCTGCCGATGGAGGGTGAGTGATGCGACCTCTCCCTGTGCTAAAATCTGCCACCATCCAGCCTCTTTCCCCCGCTCTGAGGCCACCTCCTCCTACCTCAGGAGGACCACCCCGGTGACGCTGTGCTGGGGCTGCATCCTCCTGCATCCCAACACCTCTCTGTGCTGGGGTGCTTGGGCTGGAAACTTTGTGAGCCAAAAAACCTCATTATTATCATTATTATTTAACTCCTTGTTATTTAGTTACCTCCACAGCCAGTGCCTGCAGCAGTAAGCTCAGTGAGATGGGCTCACACATGCTGCACCGCATCTCTGCTTCTCCCCCGGCAAAACCCAGTCCCTTCGCAATCTGCAAAAGCCTCTTGTCCTCCTCATCAGCATCCCGTCTTCAGCACCTCCGGCACCCCTGCTGCAGCAGGTGGGGTGCTGGGGAGCAAAGGACGCAGGGGCGGGGTGGGAGCCAGGCAGCTTCAGCCCTTCCTGGTGACAGCCTGTGTTTTGCACCCTCAGAAGAGCTTTCCTGGGATTGTGCCCTTCTCATGGTGCCTCTTGGCTTCCGCTTAATATTTCACCTTTCATTAACTCCTTGCTGCCAGGTGGCAACCTCAAAACCCAGCAACTTTTCCTCATTCCCCACGGCGAGGGTGAGCGATGAATAACAACGATCGCGGGTGGGCAGCGCTCCCCCTGCTCCTGCACTCTCCGGTATTAACACCATTCGCCTGGGGAGGCATTTTGGAGATTAAAAACGCTGGGGACATCCCGTGCCGCAGCACAGCTTGTTCTGCAGGAAAGGACAACCAGGTCTGGAGCAGAAAGAATGAAACAATCTGGTGGTTGCCGGTAAAACGACTTTTGGCTGCGGTTAAGGGAAAACAAAGGGGAAAGGAGAAATGCAAACCGATACTCAGACCTGGATGATTTTTTTTCATGCCCTTGAATACCGATGGAGGGGAGGAGCCTTTGGAGGGCGGGCAGGCGTGGTGGCAAAGGCAGCGTCATCGGCCAGCTCCTGCCACCACCACCAACTCCTGGTCACTGATTTCCAACAGTGCTGGACACCCACTTCTGCATTTCTGCTGATGGGAAGAAGCTTCAAAGGGCAGGCTTGCAGCTCTCAGGATAACCATAAGACCATCGAGCAGTTTCAGTGCAGCTAGAGGCATCAGGATATTTATTTTTGCCCATCAGGTTGGCATAGCTGTCATGACTTGCAAGGAAAAGGGTTGGGAGGCACGCGGTGCCTCCTAGTAAGACTTCACAGCGTGCCCCGAGCGAGTTCAAGTGATGATAAATACTTGATAAACCCAGCCAGGCTGGGGGTTTACCTGGAGGGTCCTGCTCTTGGGAGCCTCTTCTCCTGCTGCCAGACCAGTTGCTACAAGCCAGGACCCTCACTGGTTCGGAGACCACCAGGACTGGGTGCTGGAAGAGAGAACCCAACCAGCACCGTGCTTGTGAAAGGCGAGAAAACTAGTTTCTGCCATTCAGTGGCAATTCTTCCACCCCTGTAACTCCCTCGCTGAGGATGTTCTCCAGCGCCTGGACCCAGCGCTGCCCCCTGAGCCCCTCTGCCTGGTTTATCCTCCCAAAAGAAGGGTGCAAGCACTGAACCACGCTGCTTTGCCACCAAATATAACCTTCCACTAAATTCGGCATTTTCTTCTAATCAGAAGGACCCATTATCTACCCCCGCCATGTTTATTTAGGCAATTACATCGTTTAACGTACATTGATTCAGATTCTTAATTTTTACATTTTTGATTATGTTAAAATCCGGGGAGTGACGCATTTCTTATTTGCTCGGCGCTCTTTTTTCCCTTCGCGATGTGCCGGGCTGCATGCGAATGGAAATTGGAAGGCAATTAAAGAAGTGCAAAACCAGCATTTTAAAATCTTTTTTATTAGTTAAACACGGCTACCTTCACTGTGTCGGCTACAGCAGGGTGGGAATAAAAAAAACAACCCAAAAAGCAAAAAAGTGAGCTTACCCAGACATGGTTTGCATTTCAAACTGACGCGATACATGAAAGAAATATTAAGCGTAGCGAACTGACAAATTAAGTATCTCGTTCCTGACAAGCAGGAGCAAAGTCGTGTCAGCGGCTGAGGAGCCAGGTGGGAATTTAAAGCCAGGGGAAGGGAAAGACCCAGCGCAGCGTCTCTAGGTGCTGGTAAGGGAGGTGGCACCTCTCAGCCCCCGGCCATGGTTTCTCCCGGACCCTCTGGAGAGGTGCCTTCGGCAACATCTATGCTGCCACGGGTTGTGTTGCCATCAGAAGAGCCTCCATGAGATGTTAAAGCCAAGGAGAGATGCTCTGTCCTGGCCCACTCATTTCTTCACCCCTCCTGCACCTAATCCAAGCTGACCACCCACACATGACCACCATGATAGAGCAGACCCTGAGGCATCAACCTCAGCCTTTCTCCACTCTGGTTTGCAACTAGGAGCAGCCCAGTTGTGTAGGCAGGGAGCTGCACCCAAGCTGCAGAACCTCGTTTGCCAGCAGACACTAACGGACTAGGGCTCAACATAACCCCAGCACTTGCAGGACCCAGACCAGCTCACCCGGTGCCGAAGGGACGTTTCTTGGCAGCATCCTCAAGGCTCCACTCGGGGAACGTCAGCCAGCTCCTTGTGAGCACGGAGAGGTCAGCGCTAATGAAAGATGCTATCGCAGAGCCGGCGTCCGGCCAGACAAACGTAATTAGCGGCATTTGCAGAAGACAAACCTCGGCGAGGACAGGGGGGGCTGGGAGCACAGCCCCTTGTGATCGTCTGGGAGAAAAAACACGGCCATTTGGAGGCCTTCCAAGCTGGAATAACAGCCTCGCCAATGACTATTTAATTAAAACCCGCTCGGCGTTCGAAGGAAGAAGGGCTGAGAGTGAATAAGAGCAGTGATAAAATATGCATCGACTCCAGCATAAGTTCTCCCTCCCCAGCACAAGCCTTTGCTTAAACCATTGATGGTTTTTTGATTCACAAGCTCCAGCGAGGAGGGAACATTTGCCAGCCTCTATTTCAATCCCGCCGGGAGTTTTTTCCGGGGGTTATAACCACGCCGTAGTTTAGGATGTGTCAGCGCTGGCATCATAAAAACAGATCAGAAATGCTATAAAAAGAAGGAAAAAAAAAAAAGCAAACCCACACTCCTGGCTGGAGTTTAGCATCCTGCGAGCTCAGGCCAAAAGCAAATTATTTCTCTGATCCTGAAATAAAATCAATAAAGCTCATTTTTATTTACAGAAGAGCTAAAAAGGAGGAGAAGGGAAAACTTCTCGAGTTGCAGAAGCAGGAGAGGGGTGTTTATGTTTTTCAGCTTGTTTTCAACCAAACCCACAAGGCACTGGGCAGTGATTTCATGGAGAAAAGCAGCAGTTGGGCTCTTCTCAGCTTCCTTTATTGGACCTTTTATGCTTCTGTTATGGATCTTACAGAAAATATCCCCAGGTCCCTTCGAAGCGCCAACCCCAGGGTGAAACTGCTCGCCTCAGGAGATCACTCCAGCATCACCTGGGGTGATAAGCTACCATCTAACCAGATAAAATCAGATTTATTATTGTATCAGCCTTTTTGGTTCATTGCTCTCCTACAATATGCCCTGGGAAGGGAGAGGAGGTGAGTGAGTGGCTTGGGGATGACACATTCCATGCTGGGTCACTGCCTCCAAAGTATCTCAATTTCCAACAGGACAAATAACCTTTTAGTTCATCACCGTTTTCTGAAGGGGCGGATTTGGGGCGATGCTCAAGTTGCTTCAAATCGACATCGTTTGTTCAGTTTGCATCTCCCACAGGCCAAGCTTGGCTTTTGGCAGAATTTGCCTTTTTTGCCCCCAGACAAGCGGCCTGGCAAGGCAGAGCCAGGTTTATGCCAGTGCCAGGTCCACCTGCTTCCCTAGAAATAGTGACATTTAAATTTAGTGTTCAGTTCAGTCCCAGCACCTGCTCTGGGAGCGAGCGGCAGCACCTCCCATGGATCACTGCTTGTGCATCACCCAAGCCCTGCTCATGAGAGCATCCCTCACCCCCTGAGAGCTCCTTAACCCATCATGGGGGAAGAAGGCACCCCACCAAGCCCCATCCAGGAGGACACAGGTCATCCTGGACCCAACCCCAAGGAGACAGCAGCATGGGATGCTTGATTTCACCAAAGCCAAGGCCTCTCCCAACTAAATGTCCCACCTGAAGCCAAGGTGAAGACCATCCCTTAGGTCATTCTAGCTCATAATCTCAGAGTCCTCCCCATTTGTTGTTGTTTTATTAAATCCTTGCTTAATTTATGGTGTCTCTGACCAAAGGACAGCATCACACTGCAAGCATCCTCGCTGGGCTGAGAGGAGATGGACCAGACCCTGCCACATGCGTGGGCGGCTGGGAAGACCACGCTATCACCCATCAAAGCCAGGCGTGAGGACCATCCATCCCGTGAGCAGTCCAGGGCAGATGGGAGCAGTGGAGTGTATCAGCCATGCAGGGATGGGGTGGCCAAGAGAATCCCAATCCAGCCTTGTCCGCTATCACCCATCAAAGCCAGGCGTGAGGACCATCCATCCCGTGAGCAGTCCAGGGCAGATGGGAGCAGTGGAGTGTATCAGCCATGCAGGGATGGGGTGGCCAAGAGAATCCCAAGCAAGGGGCTGTTTTCCTCCAAACCAGCTCGGAGTGTGGTTAAACCAGCAGTGTGGTTAAAGCTGTGGGGATGCTGCATCCCTGGTTAAAGCTGCAGCCCCCGGTTAACGCTGCTTCCCTGGTTAATGTTTTGGGGATGCTGTGGTCCCTTGGTTAATGCTGTGGGGATTCTATGGTCCCTGGTTAATGCTGCTGTCCCCAGTTAACGTTTCAGGAATGCTGCAGTCCCTAGTTAATGTTTTGGGGATGCTGCAGTCTCTGGTTAATGTTTTGGGGATGCTGCAGTCTCTGGTTAATGTTTTGGGGATGCTGCAGTCTCTGGTTAATGTTTTGGGGATGCTGCAGTCTCTGGTTAATGTTTTGGGGATGCTGCAGTCTCTGGTTAATGCTGTAGTCCCTAGTTAATGTTGCTGGTGCTGTGGTCCCTTCCCCACCTCCCTTTGCTTGCAGAGGTCATTGGGGCTGCCCAGGGCCGTGCCCAGCACCGGCTCCAGGACAAAGCAGCCCGGACACGAGACCAGAGAGGCCTCAGGGACTCACGCTCCTGCAGTGAGCTGCACCCACCTTCGT
>NW_010399409.1:22371-23032 GCF_000710305.1 Buceros rhinoceros silvestris
CGGCCCCCCCCTTCGTGGCTGGTCTGCAGTGCCCACCCCCACAGCCACCCTGAGCAGATCCCCCATGTGGCTGCCATTGCCACACATGCTGGGTTTGGTCCAGTTTAGTTTCAGCGAGGGATTTTGAAGAAGTTTTTACTGGTTAGGAGATACCAGCAGCAAGAAAGAAACCCTTCCTCCAAGCCGCATCAGCAGCCCCTGCATGCAGCTCACAGCACAGATACGGTGTGAGGAAACCTGCTGGCAAGCCAGGCAAGGTCAGCATGATGCTCGTAGCAGAAAAGCTCCCGGCCCCATTCTGCTGGTGTGCTCAGACCCAGCTCATCGCCCAGGGATCACACCCCACCACAAAACCCCCTTAGCTCCATCACCCCCAACTCCTCCAGCTCCCATAGGTGTTTCACATCCCCAGCATGGACCCCTTCATGCCGCCCCCCCCGTAACTGCTGCTGAAGCCCTCAACTCCAGGCACGGGAGGATTTGTCACCCCTCCGTCCCACTCCCCTGCTTTATCTGTGGGTAGGAGGTGAGACACCAGCCTTGGCATCAGCCGGTGATGCAGTCAAGCTTGAAGGTTCTCAGACTGGCCACAGCTGATAAAGGGCTTAGGGCTGGTGCCAAGAGCCAGGGAGGCTCTGGGAAAGGTCCCAAGAGGAGGGTG
>NW_010399409.1:23108-23734 GCF_000710305.1 Buceros rhinoceros silvestris
CTGAGGGCTGGTGCCAAGAGCCAGGGAGGCTCTGGGAAAGGGCCCAAGAGGAGGGTGACACTGGCTCCATCCCATGAAAAACCCAAGGCTGCAGCAGCTCAGCCACGTCCTGCGTTTCCCTTCCCAACAGCCCACACTTAGGGAGCTCTTCCCCTCTTCCTCTCCTGGTGGGGAGGAAGAAGATGCTGGAGGATGTGGCAGGGGAGTTGTGTTTATATCAATACCTGGCAGCTGCTAAGAAAACAGCTGGAAAAACAACAAAAAAGATAAAATAAATATAATTATGAATCAATAGAGATGATTTCCACAGCAGGAAGGAGCTGAGCCACTGGGTGCTGTGGGGAATTAACATCCCAGTGTGGCTTGGGAGCCAAAAACCATTGGAGGTGGAGGCAGGAATGTTTCCGCTTGGCTGCATTGTGGGGGCGAGAGGGTTAATTTGCCGCAGCGATGTATTTTTGGTGCCGGCCGTCGATAAAACAGGGCAGTAATTATGTTGCATTTCTCTGATGGCTGCGGATCTTCAGAAAAATCAACACAATAGCAGTTCACTGAGTCTCAGTGACACGCAAATTTGATCCGTCATTTCGCTCACGGCTGAGGCTTCCCAGCTCTGCCGCCGGGTT
>NW_010399409.1:23852-31328 GCF_000710305.1 Buceros rhinoceros silvestris
TTTGGGGTGGGTTTTTTGTTTGGTTTTTTTTTTTTTTTTGTGTAAACCTTCAATAAGAAGGTTTACATGGGTTTCATGTCACCACCACCTGCTCGGTTTCGGTGGGAGGCATCCAGTTTTACACCTCCCTCTCCAAGAGCAGGGTGAAACGCCGGTGAAGGAGCTTTTTTTACAGCTTGCGGTAGAGAAACAATCAAAATATTCACAGGGAGAGTTAAACTGCAGGTGGAACCAGGTTTGCACTTGGTTCAGTGACAATAGAGCCTCTTCTTTTTTTTGCCCTTCCCAAAAAAGAAGAAACCTCATGAAAATATTTCCGTCTCAAAGCAGCACTGTTCTCTCTCCCAAAGGGCGCTGCTACTGCTGCAAACAGTCTTCAACATCCAAGTCCGCCTTAACACGGGTTAAATTCTGCATCAAACCAGGTGGAAAAACAGATAAATTCTCCGTTTTCCTCTTTTCCATTTCCTGGCCAGCGAATCAACATGAAATTTAGGAGGTCAGTGAGGTTAAAGGGAAGCCCTCCTGATTTTCCACCGGTTGAATTTGCAGCAAATTAATCCCGTTTCATTTGAGGCTGAAACTTCCAGCAAGCCCCAGTACGTGCTATCGACTCGTCAGCTGCAAAGCCTCTGGCTCGACCTTTCTGCCTGGATGCAGAACATCCTGGAGGGTTGGCTCTCACCCCAGACATCCCACCAGCAAGGACAGAGGATGCTCCAGGTGACCAGTGCCAACACAGGCACCTCCATCCCTGCTGTCTCAGTACCCCATTACCCGGCTCCCTCCTTGCGCTGTCTCACACGGATGCGAAACACCGGCATCCCCATCATGGGTCACCTCACCCTGCACCACAAACCCACTAACTGGCACCTCCTCATTAGAAATATCATCACAGACATGAGAGAGACACACGGAGGTAGCCCCGGACACCCAAAATACCGAACCAGTGCTGCCAGCTCCACCTAGAAACCAGTCCTGCAAGTAACAGTTAAATTTAAGGGGTTTTGTCTCCATGCTGCTTCAGGTGTAATAATTCTTCATGGAACCCAAAGTCCAGACTTGCCCTCTGCACGCTCTGCCTTGAGAAAACGACACCCTACAGATACGAGCACCAGCCCCAGGGGAGCATCCTGCCTGCTGCACCCAATTTTGGTACCTGGAGCCAGGCAGATGCACCTTTCCCCACACAGCATCACCTCTCTGGCCCCCAGCCCTTCACCCCATTTAGTCTGCATTTCACCCTCCTCACCCACTCAGGATGCAACCCCACAGCCCTGCTTGTCCCCAGGAGCAAGCAGGATGCCTCTGGGTCGTCCAGTCCTCCCCACATCAGCTTTAACACCCTCGGTTTGCGCCCCTAGAGCCCCCGATCCAACCCCCCAGCCCTGCTTGTCCCCAGGAGCAAGCAGGATGCCTCTGGGTCGTCCAGTCCTCCCCACATCAGCTTTAACACCCTCGGTTTGCGCCCCTAGAGCCCCCCCAAGACAGGGCTCCCAGCCTGACATCCAGCCGGGGTGAGGATACAGCTACGCCGGCACCAGATGTGCTGCGTGAAGATGTGCCGGGTTGCTACGCAGCTGCTCTCCCCCCTTTTCTTTGCAACCGAATAAACAGAGATGAAGCTGTAACAGCCATTTGCACAAAGAAAAGCATCTGCACCAAGCCAAGCATCCAAAATTTTTTATTTCTGCATGATAGGCCTATTTGGAAAGCTTTTTAGTTGTAATTAAAATGCAGCCATTACAAGTATTTTGTTTGCAGCTAATTGTTTTTTGGGGTTTTTTGCCCCTCCCTTCCTCGTTTGGGATGATAGACGAGGGCTGAAATAGCAGGTCACGATGGCTGGGAAAAGCACCCATAATAAAACCAGCCCTTAATAAAGGAGAACCATGTCTTGATGATTCATGGGTGTGCTTCCTGACTTTCTCTTTTTTTCCCCCCTTTCTCCAGTCTGTAAACACGCGCTCGTTAGGGCAGGGTGGCTCATTAGCAGAGGCCTGCCTGCCTTGATGTTTCCATCAGCAACAGGAGGGCACTGGGCTGTTTAAGCCCGTCTATCATCACCAGGCGCTGCAAATACTTTAATCCACATCAGGCAAGAAACATGGCTCTCTGGAGTGTTGGCTTTAAAGATAATAAACAGGAGCATGGAAACATGGAAATGGCCGCGTAACAGCCTGGCTCCTCATGAGCCAAGGCATTTGCAGCCATGTCAAGTCCTTTGAGCAACAAGTCCTCTGTTCCCCATGGCGCAAGGGAAGTTTTCCACTTTCCCCACCCTTTTTCCAGAGCATCCAGCTCAGAAAAAGGGTCAGCGAGCTAAAAAAAAATAACACATGGCAGCATCCAGCTGCTTGCAAGGGTTATTTGGATGGGTAAAGAACAGCAGCAGAGAGGCAGTTCCCTGCCAGGACAGCCGCTTCCATAAACATGAATTTTGGGCCGAGATCTGGGTTAAACATATGTAGGGAGAGGAGATATGGGATGATTCGGGATGAGCCAGGGGATGGCAGGAAGCAACAGGTGCCCTTTGCTTCCAGCATCCTGAGTTATGGCACCTCGTTGTGATCAAGCAGCCGGGTGGGGAGCAAAGCCCAGATCTCCCAGTCTCTCTCAGGAGAGAAGAGCCACGAGGTCACTGCCCTTTTTGCTTAAAAAAGTCACTCCAGGCTATTGCTGCAGACTTCTGATGCCAGCCCCGGCACTGACTGGATTAACTGACTGGAAATGCATCAGCTGGGGAGATGTTCCTTGGGTTTTGTGGCTCTAGAACAAAGCAACTACAGGGGATAGGAAAAAAAAAGGAGGACTTGGCACTTATGTGGTCTGCTCCTGCCCCAAAGAAAGCCTGGGCAAATTCAGGCCACCATCTGGTCCTTCCATTGACCCAAGGGAAAAGGCCAGGAAGAGCCACTGAGGTGTAGGAGAGTGATGTGTACAAGGTTTGGCATCTCAGGAGCCCCGAAGGATGGAGAGTCCCCAACTTGGCCCAGTAAATGGGACTGGAAACATCACATCATCCCTTTAGGGCTCATGGGCTGCTCCACAGCCCCTCGCCTGCTGGGCTGGAGGGAGCTGCTAAGAGAACTAGACCAGGACCTGCCTCAGCTCCCCAGTCAAGTTACTGCTGGACCAGAACTTAATTTTGGTGGGGCAGAGCTGTAGGGAGGGGGCCCCCCGGGGCTGCCGGCAGCACGAGCATCACCAGCCCTGTCCGACTGCATTAGGTAATTCTGCCCCTTAAATGGCAGCAAAAGGCGCTCAGAGCCACCTCAGCACTCCAGTCACTTCTGCTCTACAGCCTTTTTTTCCATTTTGCTTTCTCGGCACCATCCCTTCCGCTTTATTTTCCCTTGCTCTGCCTCGGGAAGGTGCAAAGTCGCCTCTTGGGGAATGTCAGCAGAACCGAAACCCGAGGAGCGGAAGAAAAGCTGAGCTGGCTCCGGGTTAACCTGAAAAGTTTTGCAGAGGAAGGATGCAGCTCCGCATCCCCACAGTCCATGAAGAAGGGCTGGGTGGATGCTTGGGGGGTGTCAGGGTACCCGGTCACTGCTGCAACCCTGGCTCATCCATTGCTGGCTCCATGCCCGAGGAGCCAACCCAGCAGCTTGCAGCAGGAGCCAGCCTTGGAGGGGCGTCCTCCTCCTTTGCAAACAAGCAACTGGAAGCAGAGGGAAAAATGAATGGGTGAGGTGTTTCCAAAGACATTTTACCAGGACACGAGGAAGATGGACATTTCCATCTCCATCCTGACGGGCCAGCACGAATCTCATGGAGGAGCTCGGCAGGGGAAGCTGGACCGGGGCCAAACTACCTCTGATGCTTTCTTCTACCTCTAAGGCATCTGCAATGGCCGTGCCTCTGAGTGGTCAAGTCTGGAGATATTTGCTCATTTCCTGTTCCAAGATGCGGCCTTCAGTGTTTCACTTCACCAAAAAGAAGGAAAACTCCTTCTGTGCTGCTGACAACCCTCACTTGTGACCCCAGAGCAAGAATGGATGCCCTAGCAGGAGGATGCTTTCTCCGAACCAACCCCCAGGTCTTTGCCCAAGCTCCATGTGAGGGGCCCAGACTGAGCTCCTAAAAATAGGCCACTTGGGCAAACACCCAGTAAGGGTGGGAGAAGAATGTGGAGCAGCAAATGCCAGGTCTGCCAGCACCTGATCTGCAGCTTCCTGGGAGCACCATCCATTTATCTACCACCAGTCCCAGCCCCGTCATCTGCTGCAGCCTCCTGCTTTCAGCCCAGTCCACCAGTTAATTACTAATTGGCACCTGCTTCGTGTCACTTCCCTGCCCTCACCAGCCAGCGCCAGTGCGAAGGTCTGGCATGGTCCAAGCCATCTGTTCAGGCCCTGAACTCAGCTTCCCATTTCTGCAGGAGAGGAAAACGAAAGAGCCACCTTTGTGCTCAACCCCCTCACCCTGCAGAAGGACAGACAAGCTGCAGACAGAGCAGAGACATCCTTCTCCCAATCCTCTCCCCGGCTGCTGGATGCTTCAAGCGATGGAGATTTGCATCCTAAAGCCTTTGAAGCTTTGCTAGAGCTTGGCAGAGGGAAGCACTGGCTGGGGAGGGCAGCACCACCAGAAGAGGATTCATCTAGGGCAGCAATTAGTAATTAACTGCGCAGTGTCGCAGCCACAATGCCAGAAGGCAGCAGCGCTTTGAAACGCGTACGCGATGCAGTTTGGCAGAACATCAGCCAGCAGCTGAGTATCCCCATCACCAACCTACCCCACACCGTCTCTGCTATTAATTAACATCTTCGCTCATCATTGGACTATTTCATCTCGGGCCCAAAGGAACGCACTAGCTCACCAGGGAAAGCTGAGCCCTCATCGTAACCACCCCAGCAGGTACCACCCTGGTCCCCAAGGCTATGGCAGCCAGCACTAAGGCTGGTACAAGTGATGGTGGTGTGGAGCAGCCCGTGCTCTGTGGTTCTCCCTTCTCCCGCTCCCTTGCCCCGGCATCCCCTGCCTGCTCCCCTCCCAATCCTTGGGCTGTGCTGACCCCTCCTGGGCTGCAGCCTGCACAAGCAGCAGCCTCTTCTTCCTTGCCACTATTAGAAACCAGAGATTGAGCCCCAACGGCTCCCAAAAGTGCTTTTCCTCTCTCCAGAGAGCATCCAGGTGCTCAGCCTTGATGCTCCCGGCTTGCTGGCCACAACCCAGGGATAGCTGGAGAGCCCTTCGTCTTCCAAAGGACATCGGGAAGACCATAGGGCAGGCGAGATGTTAATCACACTTTCTCTCTTCCCCTTCCCAGAGCAATAACAGCAGGAAGGAGAACAGTGTCCGCTGATAACAGCCCTGGACCGCATCCCACAGAAACCACCACCAGATGCTGGGCAGTCCTGGAGGAGCATCAGTTCAGGGGGCACTGCCACCTTTATAGCGTGAAGCAGACAGATGCTACAAGGATGTAGAAGTTCAGAGGCAGACACACTGTCTCCTCCTCCCAAGACCCCCCCACTGCTCACTCCCTCGTCTCAGTCATTACCCTTCAGCGAGATAATGAACTCCCGAGCGCAGCACTGAGAGAGGAGCAGGCACTTGAACCAGAGCTCTAAGAGCAGCTGCTGGAGAAATCATTAAAAGCAAGTATCGGACTTCAGAGATCAGTTGCAGGAGAAGTCTAAATCCATTCCAGCAGCCTTTCTGCACTCACCAGTGAACTGCTGCTTGCAGAGGTAATTTAGCATCAGTTGGGCACCCAGCAGCTAAGCAGAGACCCCCACTGAGAGCTGAGTGCCAGTCAAGTCAGACCTCTCATGTGGCACAGGAAAGCCCCACCACCCGGGTTGCTCCCCATGGGTACCACAACCCCTTCTCAGCCCTAGAGCCCCCCAAACATGGCTGCTTTGCTGTCCTCCTCCCAACCCTGGTGCTCCATGGGTTCTGCAACCTCATCTCCTGCAGAAGGACAGCAAAGCAGCTCAGGGGGTTGTCACCGCCACGTACAGCAACCCAGTTCCTTCTCCAGGCACCCCCAATCCAAGCCTAAGCCCTCAGAGGTGACTCCCAGCTGTCATCTATTAGCTCTTGGCCCAAGTTGCTTTAAGCCACCACCTGCATTTCCATTCCTGGGAGGTGTGTAAAAGGATGAGGACCAAGAGCCAGTGAGAAATGTTGTGTCTTAAGGGCTGATAGAAGGGGCAGCCTCCTGTCTGTTTATGGTGCAATGAAATGTTGCAGCAGTGGGAATTTATGGCAAATAAAAAGCACAGAGCACTGATCTGAGATGTCTTCAGTGGTTTATAAATACATAAACCCCTTCCATCCCCTTCCATCCATCAGTGCTTGTCCTTGGTGAAAAATGAATGTGCCCTGAAAAGGAGATGCCTGAAAATTCAATTGCTCTCACTGGTCCTGAAAAGGAAAAGCAAACTGAGCATCCCCATGTTTCCCCAGGGATGTGGGGTGGTGCAGAAGAGTGGCCCAGCTTGGGGGCTACCCTCAGGGTACACAGAGCACCTTCTTGCAAGGGGCATTGAGAAAAATGGAGCCACAATCTCCCTTCCAGAGGGAAGCAGATAGCAGCCGTGGTTCCCTACATGCAGAAGTGCTGGAGATCCTGTCCCCAGAGAAAGACAGGTCCTGGATAAAAAACCGCCAAGGGTCAAGGTCTCTCTTAACCAAACTCCAGGTCCTTTTGTACCATTCAGCCCTGAGTTGAAGCACTCTGCTTTGGGGCCAGTGGACAAGGCGAGAAGACCCAGGCTGATGCTCTTTTCCTTCCTCAGGGAACTAGACTTTATAAACAGGGTGTGTAGGTGGATAGAGCCAGCCCAGCTCAGTCGTGGAGGTCTCCTGCGGATGATTAGGACCCTAAAGCAGAGCTGGAGACTCTCTTGACCTGCATCTTGCCCCAGATAATCCCAAAGTCTTTATCAGGACCAGATTCATTAGCAGTATTGGTGACTTAAAATAGAGGATCTTCCCTAAGACAGACACAATAGTGAAAGGAAGAAAGGAGAAATAATCAGGCAGCCCAAGAATAAGCATGAAAAGAGGATTTAAGGTTTTCTGGGACCAGCGACCAGGTCATCGACCATCTCTCCACGCCTGCTGCAGCAGTGACAACGAGCCTGCAGGATCTCAGCATCTTCCTCCAAAGAGCTTTTTTGTCAGTGACTACGACCAAGTCCAGCATCGGGTGAAGATTTCTCCCCGCCCAGGTAAGAATTTGGCTGAGCCGAGAAGTCAGAACATAGCCTTGCCCCAGCCCTCCCGCCCACGCATCAAAGGCACTAAAAATGCAACAGCCCTGAGCTAAACCTCACAGCAACGCGCTGGAGGAGAAGAGACACCCAGACACCAAACGCGGCTCAGGATCGCCCCCGAATTCACCACTCTGGGCAGCCTGGCACTGCCGCCCAGCTGCCAACCGCTGGCAGGGTGTTCTCGCCATCTAGCGGCTCCTCGCTGCAGTGAGGACACTCAAAGAGCGATTTTTTTTTTTTTTTT
>NW_010399409.1:31382-39264 GCF_000710305.1 Buceros rhinoceros silvestris
TCTAGCGGCTCCTCGCTGCAGTGAGAACACTCAAAAAGCGATTTTTTTAAAATTTTTTTTTTTTTGGCAAAAAAAATCCTCCACTATTTCCATCTTTAAGCAGCACGAAACCATGGGACACAGAACAAATTTTTTACTCTTCCTTCCACATTTTCTCCTGCTCCATTTGTAGCTTGGATCCTTCAGAAGTTTTCTTCTTCCAATCTTAAAGCCAGTGTTTTTCTAAAGTTTTTTTACAAAGGATTTCATGTTTCTGCAGGAAAGGTACAAAAGGACCCCCTTGAGGCTCGAGCTGGGCCATAAAACTACATTACCAGAGCTCTTTGAAGCCACACAGTAATTTTCGTGTCCCACCACAGCTCCCACACCCTTAGTCACAGCGAAGCCCTTATTCCCTCTTCCACTCTGCGATGGCGAAGGACAGTCATATCTTAACGCTGTAGACAAAGGGCAGAGCACAGCAGTAAAAAAACCCACCCAACCCTATAATTTTAGTGGATTTTGGCCAATTTATGACCCGACCCTTAGCCCTAGTTGGGTAAGGCTGATTTAGAGGACTATGAGACTCCATGCCCAGTGCGCGCTGTGATTTCATCCCTCCCAGGAGCCCCGTTCAGCCCAGAAGTTGTCAGAAAGAGCAGCTCGCAGCATACTAATAAGCGTTTTCACAGGCGGTAGCTTGCCTTAGTCTGCTGGCATGTAGATTGTATTGGAAATCACTATTTGACAAGGCTCAGCGCTTACTCAGTGGCATATTCTTCCTATCAACCCACTCAAAACCGTGTTTAGGAACAAGATAATACTTGCTGCTGTTAAGTGAGCGTGTAGGAATACTCCTCCTCCTCAGCAGTGATGGATCTCACTGCTCATTTCTCTGTGTATTCATTTTTAAGCAGCCAGAAAGCACTTAACCCCTCACATTCATCTTCCAAAGCTGTTGTATGGGGGAAAAAAATCAGATACAATTTTGCTGCAAGTGTTCTCTAGAAGGCAAACAAGCACTAAAATAAAGTTAAAATACAAGGAAGGTGAAGCTTAGTGGATTGATGAGGCGCAGTCAGAGAGATGAGGACCAAAGTGCATCTCCATATGACAAGGAAGGAGAGGTGGTATTGCCTGGGGTAGCTGGGAGAGTGGGGGAAATCAGACCCTAGGCTTAGGAAGGTAAAGGGAGAAAAACCTCCAGCCAGCCTCGTCCGGAAATTTCTAAAGGCCGTCTCTCCCCACATCCTTTCTCTTGCGAGGGCCAGGAATTGCCCCAAATACCAAATTACTGGTCATCTTGAATCAGTGATCACGTTGGCTCTTCTTTCCTGGCCTGGTGGGAACCTCCAGTGGAAATCAAGCCTTGAAACTGCCTCCAGCAGGTCAGGGCATGTACGTGACCTTTCGTGACATTTCTCTCTGCTGGTAGTCCCCAGTGCAGAGGAGGTCACTGGGAAAGAGAAACAGAAGACTCTCCAGGGCAGCTTAGAGAAGAGACCTCAGATAAGCTGCTACAGACAGGATCTCCCCTTAGTCAAGGCCAGGTGGACATATTGACCCAGCCAGGAGGCACTGATAGAAAGATCATCTTGATCTGCTCCAGCAAGCCAGGAAGAACAGTGACTGCAGCCTGAAGAGGACCAAGAGAGAGAAGAGCGCTCCCATAAGCCCCTTTTGCACTTCAGTGTCTGTGCAAGTCTTCACTCCTAATTTCAGAAGAAACCCTGAAAAGGCAATAGCTCTTCTCAACACTGCAGTGAAGAAGTTTTAAGTCAAGCCTAGGGAGGAGTTTTATGTCCAGTTGTGTTCCCTTGAAGACAAGGGCACAGAGATGGGGAAGAGAGCAGCGAGGACAAACACTGCCGCTTCTGTCTCCAGTCCTGACTTGTTAGCAACACTAGAGCTCGAGCAGGTCAGCACGCAGCACTGTTGGTTCTTCCCGAGGGCACCCACATCTACCTGGTGTAGGGTTAAACTTGCACTGAGACGGCCAAATGCAAGCGCTGGGAGACAAATCAGTGCTTCGAAAACAAGGAAGTCCTCATCCCGTCCCCTAGGTCAACAGGTCCTGCGGGTTTTTCAGGGGTATGTGGTCAGGCGACTGTTGTGCTATTTCTTTGCTCTGCGCTCAGCATACAGGATATATTGAGAGTCGCCTCATCCTGTTAAAATAGTCCTCTCCTGTGTCCACCCACCCTTTGGCTAGCAGGCTCCAAACTGTCAGATGAGCAGTGCCAGATCTAAGCACCCAGACCTCTAAACCCCCTCCTCTCACAGGAGGTCTCTTAAGCCAACATCGACCTTTACTATCAAATCAAAGCTTTTAAGAGGCAAACTTCTCTTTCATAGGATTACGGAGACTCCAACTTGACATTCCTAAGGTCTTGAGGCCAGCAGCTTCTACTCCAGCATCAACTGCAAGCCACCATCAGCGACGGGACAGATCTGAAGCGTCACTGTTGGAAGCAGTCCAGCATCGTTTATGTCTGTGATGTATTTCAGGAGGAGCCAAAACATCTATTTATAGACTCCTGACACTGGCATCTGAGATAGCTCTGAGAACTTCCCATCCTCCCCCAGGGAGGCTGCGTGTCTCCTGGTGTGCCTCTCATGTGAGATTGTTTGAAGAGATGAAAAAGCACATTACAAGCTGGGAAAGTGATGCCAGCGGTATTGTACTTAACGAAGCCACGTATTCCAAAGGTTAGAGAGTCTTATGCACACGGAAACCAACAGCTGCCTGCAAGGAATGACTCGCTTGGATCACTTGAGAAGGGCTGGGTGTTTAAGATGTGCTCCATCAGTTAGATATCTACTGCTGCTTTCTTTACTGAGGTCTTTCTCCGAGCTCCAAGTGCTTACACAGGAGCTACAGCAGTAGGGCACTCAAAATAAAAAATCAGATTTTAAAGCCTGTGTGAATAGATGGCTGTCCCCCATCCTTTTCCCTGTGAAGTCATGCAACTCTGCTCCAAACCAAAGAAAAAACTCCTCCGTGGACGGATGACTATACCCTAAGCATCATTAAGAAGGTTTTTCCTGAGCTGGACAATCCGTCCTGCTCACAAGCACAGCTGGCAGCTGCTTTTCTTGCCATTTATCACGAACCACCCAAGAGAAAGCAAGATTCAAGCAAGGGTGGCAGCGCATGGCTGACCTTGGAAATGTAAAGGCCAGAGAGATGTTGAAGAGCTGTTCTCCTGCTCTAGGCACGCTTCAGCGGCACCAGAGCAAAACCCAGCAGAGCTGGCACCCTCAGCCCGTGGCATAAATCTGCCTGGCTCCAGCTCACATGTTTGACCACGCTGCTTCCGCAGCCGGTTTGAGCGGTTATGTGCCCTGCAACCACCTCTCTCCACTGGCTGCACGTGGAACAACGGGCTGAGGTAGAGCCTCACGCACATGTCCAGAAAGTGGGGTCATCTCCTGCTCCCCCACTCAACAGGAGATACAGACATCTTTCTCACCCTTCCTCTTTTTTTTCTTAGAGGGAAAATTATTTTACACTCTATGAACCCTAAGTAGTGCCCAGACTGATCTGGCCCTGGGGAATGGGTCAAAGGGGATAGAAAGCTGTGATGTGCTGGCAAGTAGAAATAAATTTTTCTGCTTATTTGGGTGGTCTTGAGATGGACATTAGTGCCTGGTGCTGGGCTGCGGGGAGGAGCACAAAAAGCTGGCCAGAGCAGGAGGAAAAATCGAAGATTCCAGCACCCATCTGGGGAATGTATAATAAAATGAGGTTTCCTGGAGCCATACTTAGAGGCCTGGGTTTGCTGTCCATAACCAGTTTTCTCTCCAAGGGAAGGGCTTTGCCCAAAACCGCAGGGGCAGAGGGGCCTCACCACACCTGCCCGTGTCCCACGTGTCTGCAAGACAAGGGCTGTTACCCCTCTGCACCCCATCACGTGCGTCCCTGTGCACGTGTCAGTCCAAGAGCCCACCCAACCATCTAGCAAAGACCCCCGTCCTCGTGGCTTTTTCTGCTATGCTATTTTATCTAACGACCAGAAGGCTTTCTAATTTATCTTGCCCACTTAAGGCTCCCCCCCTGCTGACCCAAACTCATTTCATGTCAGTCCAAAGGACTCCGTGCAGACAAGGGCTCCCTGTGAGGAGCCAGCTTTGATGGTCTCCCTGACATCTTTCCATCACGTGTCAGCAGCATCCACCGTGACCAGGCACTACAATAACAAGTCTATCCAGTGCAGAGGCTGGGTCACATGCATGGCTGCAGGGAGAGGAGATGAAGAGCAAAGTCATTATAAATATCTTCAGATCACTAATTATTCCTCTTCCTTACCCTTATGTAGATGCAAGCTCCATTTATCCAAGCCAGACACCAGACTAGAGGCTACCCGCAAGGAAAAACCTGGGTCAGGGTGGCTCTTTATAGCCTTGAATAACAAGAGGGGGGACAACTTTTTCCTGCAGAGCCATTTCTCCTCCTCACATGGCAGCCCCTCATGACATTCATGATCTATATCCAGTCACGGGCACAAAGCTCTTCCCACCAACTGGCCTGTGTGAGTCTGTCCCATCAGATAAGCAGCAGCACACGACTCGATTCAGAATCTCTGGCTGCCCAAACACTCACATAGCGACAAGCATTTCTGCAAAGAGCTGCTCTTGTGGCATTAATGAGACTACCCAAATATAAAAGCCTCCACCACAGGCTTTGAGTGCTGGTCTTGGGTCTGTCCCTCGCTATGGTGAAGCGTCTGGGCACAAATCAGTGCCGTCACATCCCTGCAGGGGGTTTGAGACAGGTTTTCTGCCCCAATCCTGCCAGTCCTTCGCTAAGTGCTGCTTTCCTAGAGCCGAGCACAGGTACTTCCTTACTGGACAATGGCTTGAAGAAACGAGAGCCAGAAGACTGGAGTTAGTCTCCTTTACATATCTAACGGCTTCTAACACAGAGATACATCAGCTTATTTCCAGAGTGCAACCACAGAGCAGACAGGAATGGTTCTGCTCCTCGTGCCGTTAGTGCTCGTGGGCACGAGAACCTCACACACAATCTCAGAGACCCTTGTTGACAGCTTCTGCTCTTGAGTGCGGAGGAACTCAACGGCACTGAGTGGCAGCACAGCGCCCAGCCGCGATGGACTGCTTCGTTCCGGTGGCTGTGTGTTCGTCGAGTATCCCTGGATAGCACTTGGAGCTGTGCACAGCTTCCTCCGAGACTGAAACAGGAACCATTTTGTTTGATAGATGGTTCTGTCCTGCACCACTCAGCCAGAGGCAGCACAACATGAGCCAGTGGAGACCCATGGGCAGCGTGATGATTAGGCGCAAACTTCTCGGAGGCTTTTGTGGTCCAGCAACAGACCAGAGGGAGGAAAAAGCCACAAATGGGACCTTTGTGTATCAGCTAGTCTCACTAGTTTGATCGCCCCAGCCCAGCTCCAGCTTGTTTCCTACCTGCAGTGGTTTATGTTCTCACTGCAGCACCTCAAGGCTGATCAGACCTCTGGCTCCATCAGCTCCATCAATTCCACAAACTGAGACTCGGTCTTCCGGGAAACCTTCCCTCTCATGTCAGCAGAGGCTGCTCCACACAGCGTGCACAAGAGTCTGATGACAATAATTTGGCTAGAGCTGTTTTACTGGTGATTATTCGTACAAGAGCTTAATAGAAGAGGCCAAGTCAAGCAGCCTTGAACCTCAGAAGAGTCGGAGCGCCAAGACCCAGCCTCTCTGCTCAGCCCTGCCCTGCGTTTCTCCAAAACCTGCCACCTTAGCTCAAAGCATCTTCCTCCCTACACCTCATCACCCCTAAAGCACAGGGTTAGAAGCAGTGGCTACTGCAGTCACCCTGCCACCACCTTTCTTCAAGCCTGTACCCTGCCTCTTCACCTGGTTTCAGTCCACTTGGTGGACAGTTGATGGATTTACTCTGCTTGTGGAGCTGTTCAAGGGGTGCTTCTGCAGACAGGAGACAGCTGCCCTCTGGACCCTGCTGGTGGTGCTTACATAGGTTTAGACATGCTCCATCTGCCCAGAGCCCATGAAGGAGCACACTGAGGCTTCCTGGGCTGGCCAGCATGAACCAAGTGAGGCAGAACACCAAAAACAGGACTAGCAAGGGGGAAATTAAAGGTTTTCTCCTTTTCTTGCTTAAGCCACAGGTGGCAGTTAAAGAAAATCACTTTTCAACCCAAAGAGACTGAGTATTTCTTCTTGAGGGTTTGGTTTTCTCAACCTAAGAAACCCAGTACCATCTGCTCCCAGCACCCCCCTCCAAAACAGGAGGTCCAAAACCTCTGCCCACCTCCAGCTACCTCCGTGTCAAAGATGATACAGAGCACAAATGCCGATTCCCTGGTTATCCGCTAGGGATCATAAGAGGTAACACCTCATTAGTCAATCCCAGAGCAAATAAACCCACTCGGAGACATGCTGTGGGTCTGCAGGTGGAGGATGCTCCTCACGAGGCAGAGGTACACCCACCCACCACCACCTCTCAGGGTCAATGCAAATGGTCCCTATTCATCTCAGTTTCCCACGTTCAGCCAGCCCTGAACTTCACTCCTCCCAGCCATTCCGGATGAACACGAAGGATATTGCTCACCAGAAGCTCATCACCTCACCAGACCACTCCTGTCTGTCAGGAGGCCCCCATCCTCAAGCAGCAATGCTGCTTCTTGCCTTCAAGTGACCCTTACACTAAACCATGACAATTCAAACCCAACCAGCAGCCCAGTGTGCAGCATTCATAAGCTGCTGTGGAGCCGCTCCGAGCCTTCTGCATCAGGCAAGCAGACAGTGTGACAGCGCCTTTCTCATGTCTGCACCTTATTTTTCTCTCTCCCCTCCTCGTGTTTCCCAGCTTAAAATCCACTCACACTGATCTCTGTGCCTTGACACTAACATGACATAGCAGGTGAGACATCTGTCTTCCAAATTCGCCTGCTCCCCTACCTCCCTTTTGACATAATCTTGGCACGGGAGACCTACCAAAAAATCCTCTGCCGGAGAAACAAATGACTCTGCCCGGGAACAGGAGCTCCGAGGAGGAATGAAGGGCATTTCTCACAGCAGCTGACAAACACCCCCCGCTCCTGTTTCCAGAGCTGGAGGTGTTGCAGGTGCTAAGCAGAGGACAGGATTGAGTGGAGAAATGCGTGTGGTGAGCAGGGGGAGAAGGCGGCTGTGCGTTAGGTGGGATTTCGCTTGTCATTATTCACTCCTGTGTTACAGCTACCAGGCAGGGCTGTCAGCTGGCTTCACCCATCTCCCGCAGCCCTCCACCCCGACAGTGATAAATGGCATGGGAGCCCTCTTACCAGCATCGCTATTTCACGCCCCTAACCGAATCCACATGAACCTCCCGGTGACACGTCCTCAGAGACCCCCGCGCTGCGCTTTGCTGTCTCCGCGCATTTCTGACAGCAGGGAGGGGAGATGGTGAGCACAGACCCCCAGGTGCATCCATCCGGCACCCAGTACCAACCCGGCACAAGTCCCTCTCCCTCTGTGCACCTCCATTAACTCCCCCAAAGCTTTTTATTTTGAATATTTAGACCACCAGCTCTTCAAAGAGGAAGCCTAGAGCTTTTTTCCCCTTGTTTAAACCCTTGCACAGCACTAACAGCAACAAACACAGAGCAGATGAGCAAAGAATGTCACAGTCTCCTAGGATTGAAGCCCTGTGTGCCCCTCGTCAGCAATAAACACCCCCAGCACTGGCTGTAAACACACTCCCATCTACTCAGAAGGACCACAAAGCACTTTGCCAGCTCCCCTGCAGGATCTGAGCTGCAGATGGGAACCCTCCTGCCCTACAGCAGAAACTCAACTGCCCCAGCAGCTCTATGTTTCCTCTCCATCCTGCAGAGATGCTTCAAGCGGGATGCAGCAAGCAGCAGGAGCAGCACGAGGAGGATGGTTCAGC
>NW_010399409.1:39347-46996 GCF_000710305.1 Buceros rhinoceros silvestris
TTCAGCAGATAAAGCCCTTGCAGATGTTCTTCCCTGACAGCATGAGCAATGAGAAGCTCACCAAGCACCCACCCCACACAAAAGCCCGGCTCCAGAGGTGGCCAGCTCCCCGGCGCCTGCCTGGTGCTTTGATGACGATGAGCATTGCAGCAGATCAAAACTTACTGGGGCTTTGTGCATTGCAGTGATTTGGGACCACCTGGTATGAAGACACAGGCCTCCCCCAAGCCAGCAGCACCTTGATGCGTGCTCCTTTGTGGAGCAGCCCGACGTGACAGGTCCTGCATCTCCAGCAACATCTACCCCCAAGGCCTCTCTCTGAAGTTCGTTGATGGCAAGTGGTGGAGACAGTGCACCAGTTCTGACGAGTCTTGCATGGTGATGCCTTCATTGGAACCCTGAAGAGCTCTGCTGTGCCAGAGAAGCGAGGCTCTCCAGTACCCTCCGTCCCAGCTAGCCCCACTCACACGAAATCCAAAAAGCAGAGACAAACCAGCAACGTTTCACCTCTGGCTATCTGGACTTTGCTTTAAGCATCCTGTTAGCTAGTGGGGGTCGACCACAAGTCTGGAAAGTTCAAACCTAACTTTGACCCAAGTCTGACCCAGCAAGACCCAAGGGCAGGCAGGACATGCTGACAGCAGCTCGATGGCTCTGGAGACAGAGGGAACACGAGCTTGATGTTGCAGAGAGGGATGGCAGCGTGCCCAGGGCAGGGTAAGCCAAGAACTGAGAAATGCGATGAGACAGCCTCACTCTACCTGAGTCGTTCACCTTGAGCAGCTTGGCGCAGGCTTTCAGCTCCGAAACACTGCAGGGCTTTTTTCACTGCTGCCGCCAAAACCTTCCATGTAATTATGATTTTTTTTTTTTGAATGAATACAGATTTTCCCAGACTCCCATGCCTTTGAGAAAAACCTGTGCACAACTTTTCCCATTATTTTAACTGCTTTTGTTGTATAAGCAAAGCTTTAAACATTATAGCGGTTAAAGGAGGCACGAACACTAGAAGGGGCTTGGCTGAGATGCTTTAAGAAGGGGATTGGGACTAAGGGGTGTAAAAGCTTGGTCATGCATCATGCTTTGCTTCCTTCTGCGTCTCTAAAGGGCCTGAGCAGGGTCTGTTTTCCAAGTCACCCACTAACTGAACAGGGTTACAAACAACCTGCAGCACTCCAACACTTCACAGCCCTCTGTGCCAAGAGTAGTGCAGTTACGCTGGAGAAACAGCTCCCCGGACACTGGGTTCTTCACTTTGCAGAGGGTGACACCTCCAGCAGGTCCTTCCCAGCCCCAGCTCCCGTCTGTGTGGTAAGTACATGAGACAGGGACGCCTGCTCACACTCTCCTTGGAGCTCCTGCTAGAGGCCACAGCTACACTCAGCACCCAGTAATGCCTCGCCAGCCTTGACTCCAAGGCTTCGTTACCTAGGCACAGTGTCTAGGAAGAATTGAGGCCACAAACATGCTGTCCACTCCCCCAGACAAGGATGCCAAAAGGACTGAGGGCTTATATGGCTTTTAGCCCACCAAAACCAGGAGCTCTGTGCTCTAAGAAGGGTCTGAGTCTTTGACATTGCTGATTTCACCCAGTCCAGCATCCTCCAGGTCTGCAAGGCAACTGGCCCCAGAGGAAGACCTGACAGATCTCATTCACGCACAAAACATCAAGCCCTTAGCCTAAGCTGTCCCTTCTCAGTAACCTGAGGTGTGTGTGGAAGCCCTGAGGATGATTAAAACATACTCAAGTACCTTTCCTCACCATCACATCCTGCAATCAGGTACTCCAGTGATGACGATGTTAGAGAAGGCAGAGCAAGCCTCCTTACACCCCACACCCCACAGCCCGCCAAGCAGCCCCAGCCCATCTTCACTGCACACCGATCGAACCCATCCAGTCTACTGGGCGCTGCAGGAAGGATCTGAGCAACCAGGACCATGTCTTAGCACTTACGTACATCAATGACAACTTGAAGGTGAAGTATCAAGGATACCAAAAAGTGCAAGAGGGACCATCTATCTCCCCATCCCACAGAGGCCTCAGTGGCCTCAAGCTTCTGCTATGGTCATAAGGAGCTTCAGATTCAAGCACAGCAAAAGAACAGGCTGAGAAAAAGGAAAGAAGAAAGTCACTGGTCAAGTCTGGATGATTATCTCAGAAATCCACCCTGATACAGTAGTCCATGTTCCCTTTTAGAGCAGGACAGACTTCAGTGGGTCCTTGGGTTTGCCAGTGAAGTCCTGGCTGCAAGGCAGGCGTGCCTTGCACTTTGCAGAATGCCAGTAGAGGGGAGGGAAATAAGGTCAAAACTAACGGGGTCAAAACAGGAATCGCAGCAGATGCTTCTCCAAGCATCAGGGTCTGCAGGAAGCTGCTGACCCAAGCCAAAAGCTTGCCCAGACCATCCTGTGTCACACCACTGCTTGCAATCTAAACGCACCAATTCTGAGCTGCTGAGGGGAAAAGAAGGGTTAACAGAATGCTTTGGGCTCCACTGCATTGCCCTGACAGCGTGAGCAAAGCCCAAAATCCTGACGGCCCCAGACAACCCATGCAGGAGCCTGTTGCACCAGCCCAGGAGCCCAGCGCCTCCCTCCCGAGCCATCAGCCCTTTGGAGGGACGTGTTTTTAAAGCCGCTTCGAAAGAGCCCCCTTTCTGTTCCTTTCCGGAGGGTATTGGAAAATCATTATCAACAGGGGGGGAAAAAAAATCCTCCTTTCATTCTCTAAAATTAACATGAGCTCCTCTAAACGCTCATTGTACTGGTTCGATTTTTCACACACCCTGGAGTCTAACCATGACAAGGGGAGACACAGCAGTGGTTATGACCCAACTTTCTGGCTAATTAAGAAGCTTGTCAAAGAGCGGCTTCTCTCCCTGGAGGAGCCCGGAGCAGGAAATGAGTGACTTCCCATGGCACGTGAGCCAAGCTTGTGGCTCATCCGCAGACGTTCTCAGCTCTCAGCTCCCGATATACAAGCTGAGGTGGAGGGAAGGGTGACCACCTCAAGAGTGACTCCAACCAAGCCCCTAAAATCCTTGGAGGAGGGATAGAACACCTTGTCCCCAGGCTGTTCACACATCCTCAGTGCTATGGTCTAAGCAAAGGGCAGCTGCATCCCAGTCCCACCGGTAAATTCCCTTTCCCCCAAAATGGCTGGGGAGGGGGGTAGGGGGTAGCTGACCCTCTTGCCAGCCCAAAGAACCCATTAAATTCGTGGAAAGGCCCTCAGACTGCAAATGGAGGAGACAAACCAGTGATGGACGGAAAAGTTGAACCAGCTGGGAAATGAAGTCTAAGACACGCTGAACTTTCAAGGGAAAAAAAAAAAAGCATCAGGTTTCTTCCCTCCCTGTTTTCTTCCAACTTTTCCAGACTGCAGGAACAACAGTGCAAGAATAAACCTTGAAGGGGTGGTTGATATCAACCCCCCCCAGCCAATTCAGCTCTAAATCTAAATCACCCCCACCAACCCTGCCCCCAAAGATGCCGAGAACTCAGCGAATCCCATTTCTCCAGCACATCTCCTTGGTCACCGCCGCAGAGTCCCTGCAGCTGGGAAGCCGGAGCCAGCACACCCAGAGCTGGAGAGCCCCGTGCTGGGGCCGTAAGTGACCCAGGACCCGCCTGGAACTGCCCAGGAGGATGAGGATGGCTGGGAGCGAGGTACAACATCGCTCCTGAAACTTCCCGGCCGAGGCCACGGGGTGGCAGCAGGGCTCTGCTGATGGAGAGCCGGGTACCAGCAGATGCGATGCGCTGCTCCTCCCCAGCCCCTAAGCGAAGTTGCAGAGGTGAGCAAACGAGGGGGCGGTTTGATAAGCCTCAGGCAGAGCAGAAGGAAGGTGAGCATCCCTTCGCAGCTCTGGTCTCTGCTGCAGGGTGAAGGGGACACACTAGGGACCTCCATGTGACAACCTTCCCCCCAAGGGCTCCCAAACCGCCTCCTCCCTGCAGGCAGGCAAGCAGGGCCAAAGGCCATGGCCAGGGGACAACCAAGCCACCAGCCTCCTCTGCTCCCTGTATGGCCCTTTTGGACTCAGATTGCTGCCAAGCTCCTGACACCCCAGATGCCTCATCCCTTGCTAAGCTTGTCCACTGAGTGGGCACCGATACACTGTTAATGCTACAGAGGGACTTGAACTGGAGCCTGTCGAATGACTGGCAGCAAGAATACAGCAGCCGGCAGTAGTCCCAGCTCTGCAAAGGGCTGGCTTTAGGGGCAGGAGGCTCAAGTTGGCTTTCAAACACTCCTCCATCCCTTGCAGAGCTGTCTCCAAGCACACAGCTTGCAGACCACCTGTTGGTCCTGCATGAGCTGCAGCTCTGGGTACCTGCACCTCCCTGGTAGCAGCACAGGACAGGGCAAGGACATCAGGCTGGAGATGACATGTGCAGTCAAACAAAACAATGAGGGCCTGCAAACCTGCTCTGAGGAGTTTGGTGGGTGTATTTGAAGGCACTGGTTGAGCCAGAGCTGGAGACAGGGTTGGAGGGACCAGCAAATAGGCCCCCATCACCCATCGCACTCCTCGAGGATACTGGTGGGGTTGGGACACCAGCAGCCAGGAGCCCAGCTGCAAGAGGGGGGCGGCCAATCCTCCCCCTCCACATGCTTCCCAGCAGGACCACGCTGGTCCTGCCTGCCCGCACCAGCGAGCCTGCTGCTCACCACAATGCCCTGTTTGTTGCACAACAGAGACCTTTAAACATCAAGGCAACATGACATTTCGGAAAGGCGAGATCTTAATAAGACATCTGAGCTTAATCATTCCACCTCTGTCAGAAACTCGCTGCAATTTATCACCAAAAACAAGTGTGGGGACAACGTGGTGCTATGCCACTGATGTCGATAAAAACAGATGCCAGGCTCTGTTTCTGTTCCCATTCACGCAGCATCCCCGAGAGTTTTTTAGTGGCTTATTTTCTGTTCCACCCTCAAAGCATCGGTTCTAACAACATCTTTTGGCTTCACTGGAGCTGGGTGACTGCTGCTGTAGGGGAAAGGAGCATCACAGTGACTCCCATGCTGAAACCAGCTCTATCCTGAGACCTTTTGGGGATTACAATACGGTAAATATGCTGCCAGATAGTTACGTTTTTGCTAGACATCATTCTTTGACCCGGTGGGTCTAGTCCCAGTCAGGAAAGCATCTTTCCAGGGAGGTGGGGTGAACTAAGCCTGCACTTCAGGGGGCTTTTCTATACTGATTTCCAAGCCTGATCTTGGAAAGAAAAGCAGATAAAATCCTGGACTGAACAACTTCTGTCTGCCAACTGCAAGCAAAGCAACTCTACTTTCCAGATTTAAAAAACTTTGGGGGAAAAAAAAAATGGATTTACAGGGAGCAGCTGGCTCTCCTGACCGCCCTGCTCTGCTGCATGACTGCCCCCTCCCAGCAGCACTCTTTTCTTCATGTCCCGCAGCCACAAAATAACTGACCACCTCCAGTGGGGTCCCTCCCCTGCTCTATCAAAATGGCTTTAAGCACAGCTTAACTCCCCCTGAATTTCAGAGGGCACCCTGGAGGCATCCCCACTGCCAACTGAGCAGGGATGGAGGTAAATGCTCTGCTGAGCCAGCACGGGGGGAGGCAGAGGCACTGGCAAAGGTCTCCAAGGTCTGCGTGGTTTCCTCAAGGTCCAGGAGCCAGTTTTAGAAGGCTCACCTCAAAGCTGCGCCGTGGTTTCAGCTCTGCCAGCCTCACACAACAGCAAAGGCGGATGCAGGAAGGTGCTGGGTGCTTTTGGGGTTGGACAGCCCAAAGACACGCTGCCAAGCAGCCAGGGATTGCAATACAGCTTTGCATCGCACCGTCCTTCCCACCTTCATTAGGAGCATCTTTCCACAAGACCTACTGCACAAACGCTTTAAGTCTTCAGGGAAAAAAAAAAAAAAACACGCACCAAGTTGGCCAACCTGAGGCTTTCAACTCCCCAGGAACAGAGCAAGACCAAGCACTGGCCTGATTTTAATTCTGCACAGCTCCCAAAGCCCCCTCCTCCGAGGATTTCCACCCTTTAGAAGTTAATTCCCCAGCAACTTTATTTTAGAGCAATTTTCAGTTCCCATTACGCCCGCTGCGCTGGGTGATAAGTGTGTGGCTCGTCTTCTATCTGGCTCTCTCCAGCCTGGGAAGATAGCTCTACCTCTCCGCAGAAGAGCCGGGGTGATGTTAGGAAAGTGGGTCTCTGGATTATGATAAGGAAGCGGGTGGTTTTATATGCTGAGCAGACTCTCCACCTTCCCTCCCTTTACCTGGCCTGGCGCAGGCTATTTTCCATGCTGCTCTATCTCCTATCAATAGGAAACAGTCAAGTGCAGGCGGCGCGTTAGAGGAAAAGACGAGTCTTCTGCAGATACTGCATCACCCAAAGCTAATAGAACCGTGGGCTTAAAAAATTATACAGGTAATGGCTTAAAAATCTAAAACCCAAAAAGAAGCGTCGAAGACAGAAAGATTTTAGTTTTAAGTGACAAAGAGGGGGGAAAAAAAGGAAACAATCTTAATCTTACTGTTCCAGGAGTAGAAATCCTCTTGGAGGCTTGTTAATTTGTTTTTCTTAATGCTGAGAAGTAACTTGTGAACGTTCAATATCGGCTTCTCAGAGGGGCCCCAACCCTGCTTTCCATTACGCCGGGCATCCATCCAGCCGCAGCAACTGCGCTGAAGTCAACGGGTTACTTTGGATCGGGGCCAAAACAATTCAGATCAAAATCTCCTCCTGTGTTTGTGTTACTGGGACCTGATCCTGCACCACCAAGGAGCCAGGTATTCCCATCGTCCTGCCCTCTGTCCCATGGCGTGGCCCTTCTCCCCGTGCAGGGATGGACATCTCCGTAGGCTTTAATGGTGCCAGAAACAGGAGGCCACTCTTCAAAGATGGAGCATATTGAAAGCAAAACAATTCAATTACCTGCTTTCGACAGTTTGTCACCTATGTCAAGTATTAAAGCAGAACAATTGATTATGGAGAGGAATTAAGAGGAAAGAATAAACCTCTCCCCTCCTTCCTAATGAAAATGCAGGAATTAGAATTGACTCTCGGAAAAAATTACGCTTCTCCCTTATTTACTGGATTTTTTTTCTCCCCAACTTTGCAGTGCATTAGTGACCAGATTTTCTTTCATCTCAGGCCCCTGAAATGGTCTCAACTGAAAGAAATTATGTCTAAAAGTCAGCACCACATTCAGACAAGCCCCCACAAACTGCACACCAAGGGGCTTCTCTGAGCCTTTAGTATAAAATGACGTTCCCCCTCTTGCTGTTTTCAAACGCTTTTTCAGACTTGGAGCCAGTCTGCAAAGGATCTCCTGGACATCACACGCAGTTGAGTCTGGTGCTGAGACATCAGCGAAGTCAAGAGCATCTTCAAGGAGCTGTGGCTCAGCAGCACAATGCGGACCAGAGACCTGGAGTCCAGGCCTGGCTACCCACAAGCAAACCACTGAGGTACACAGACGTCAGATGGGTTTAGAGGTTTTATCCTACCCACCGCCCCTACGGACTCCGCAGCTCTGGACTTGCACCAACACCAACCCCACCAACGCTCTGCAGCTCCAGACCCAGGCTGATGCACCAGGGATGGGGAAAACCCATCCAGGGATGGGTCCTCTTGACTCCTCTCCCACAGCCAGCGGTTCA
>NW_010399409.1:47108-53489 GCF_000710305.1 Buceros rhinoceros silvestris
TGTGGATCACCCAGAGTTCCTCTTCGATTTCAGTGATGGCCGATCGCAATTTTAATATCTGCTTAATTATTCTTCTGCCAACCCAAGCAGCAGCGATTATTGCATGAGATTAAGCACTATGGGGCTGAGCCGCGTGCAAATTTCTTTCTGTGTTTCTGAAGACTTATCTTCTGCAGACAAAAAAATAGGCATTTCTTAAACCAGGATTTTTTCCCCCCTTTAATGTCTTGTCTCACTGTGAATTGGTGCAATCACTGCTATAGGATGAGAAAATACAGCTATAAAAATACTTTTTAAAAGGAAGACAAAACACCGAGTCTCACATTAGGAAAGCAAACAGCCTCATCTCAAATTTAGCGAGGTTTTACAATAGCGCTCCGAGAAAGCATCTTACAGAAGCAGGATGTACCGCTGCTGCCTGCTCGTGGAGAAAATAATCCCTCATTGCAGCACTTCTGGGCAGAGATGGAGACGTGGAGTTTTCAGTCTCCATGTGCAGCATTTCTGCAGCTCCAAGAGCTCCAAAGTGGAAGAGCTGCCCTTCCCCAGGCAATACTGCCCAAGCTAATGGCGTTGCATTAATCTAAATTAGTATGGAAAGCACAACCTAACATTAAAGTTATGGAAAAACAGCCAATACAGGGGCTTTTTTCCACTGAAAAACATCCGTGGCCATCAAAGGTATCACCCACAAGCGAGAGCTCAGCATTGCTGAGAGTCTTAAGGCTGCACAGAGTAGCGGGGTGCAGGGGTGCACCCCGGCAGGGGGTGGGAGCCCTTAACTTAGTCACTAATAAAACATCTTCCTCCCTATTGTGGCAGCCTCCTCCCACCTCCTGACCTTTTTTTTTTCCTTCTTGGAGTAATTAGAAGTTACCTGGTGGGAATGAAAGAGGGGAATTGGAGGTTTGCTAAGGGGGGTTTAACCTTTTCTTCCCCTGCGCTTGTTATCACTCTCTTCCTCAGCACTGGAAGCATCCAAATTTCAACCTGGTTTTCAGGAAGAGGTGCTGTCGTGGTTTACCCTGCGTGATGTGTAACCTCATGCAAATCCCACCAAGGAAACTGCAGAATTACAACTCTGAGGAAACTCCAGAGCAGCCCCTGGAAGGATGTGCAAACCACGGCTGCTCTGTAGAGCTTATGCACAAGAGAACAAGGAGACAGCAGAAACATTACCCTGCTTTTACTAAAAGGGTGAAGTTCCACTAAAGTTAAATACAGAAACCTATAGCAAAAAAAAAAAAAAAGAATTAAACCAGTGATTTTAAGGATAAAGCCAAGAACCTCAACCAGAAGGACTGTTTCCTACCACCCCAAGGGAAGTTTGCAGAACAGCCTCATTAGCAGATCACATTCAGCACAAACAGCTTGTGTTGGTTTAAAACCAGCTGGTTTTAGGCTCACACTTCTCACCCAGTGACTTGCAGCTGAATATTACATATAGAGTTGGTATAAGAAATATCTCCGGGCAGCTCAGTCTGTTGCTGCAGCCACATCTGTACCTGCATCCCTGATGCTCAGGAACACCCTCTCCAGCACAAGGCTTGGAGCACCCTCCAGCCTGTGTGAGAGCACCTGTAGAGTTCTAGCCTTACTTACTACCACCTTACTCACTGTAGAGTAACTTACTACACTGAATTCCTCCACCTGAGCTGTCCTCCCAGCACCAACCCACCTCAGAAAGCCCTACCAGAGGAGAGCAATAGTCAGCTCTGCTGCATGGAGTTAAGGAGAACAAAAACCTCCATCTCTTTTGGAAGAAACACAAAGCTTTTCTAACTGCTTCAACAGGGTTTTTACACAAACAGCAAAACTACAAAATTATCAATTTTTAGATGAAAAAGCCAAGTGATTCCACACCGCCTACCTTGAGGTCAGAGAAACCAGCCTAGAAAAATCCACTGAAGCTTTCTGGAGTTGGAAAGCTTGAAAACTTCCTCTGCTTTAAGTGTATTTTTTTCTTAAGCTCTCTACTAAACTTCAAAAGTAAATGTGAGAGTTACATTCAGCACTCTCACCCTACTCACAGCCCCAGAGCAGCAGCCCCAGACCCTGAGCACCTCCTCAAGCAGCCACACGTGAGACCTCACAGATCCCAGCTGTGCTGGGCCCTCCCCTACATCAGCAGTTCCAGAGAGGGCTCCAGCGCTAGAAAAGTCGACGGTTCCTCCACTTCCCTTCCTTGTCTCTCAGCAGTGTCCTAGTCCCCAGCCCCTTGATGAGTGCCTGTCTTTGTTTCATCAACTACTTCGACAAAATGATATCATTTTGTTGCTTTGCTCGGTTTAACCCTGAGGTTTGTTTGTGGCAGTGAGGGGGTGCTGCGGGGGCTTTAATTCTTGATGCTATCATTAAGGTTTAGAAGAGAATTTTTTTCTTTTTTTATTACTGCACTAATGTGTTTGTGTGGTGTTATAGTCAGCAATAAAGCAGCTCTTCCTAATGGCAGAACTACCTGACCTCAACTGAAATAGGAGTAAAAAGCAGGTTTTACACTAGGGTATTGAAAAATGGGTAATTTAAATAGGTAAAAGCCTTTGAAGGAGGAGGAACCAGCCTGGGTAAGGTTGGGGTCACAGTAACCAACCTGAGATGATTTTTTTTCTGAAGGCTGATGTGGTCTGTGTGAGTCTCCTGTCACTGTGTGATTTCTCTCACTGTGGCATTAGCTGCTGTTCTTGCTGTGTTCCCACCCCGTACGCTGCAAAGACGTGCTGGTTGCAGGGCGCTGTGTGGTTACAGCGCCTCGTACGTTACGTATTGTGTCAAAAAGCACCGTCCTGAACTCCTGCCTTTATTCACCAGCTGTCCTGAGCCTCTGTCTGTTAGTTCAGCTTTCCTTCAGAAGAGCTTTTCTTGATCAGAAAGTGAAGGACCTGATGCTGTTGGGAAGCTTCTCTTGGCTTCTCCCTGCCACCAGTGCGGACTGTCTGGAGACACTCTGCTTAATGGTGCCTCTAAGAGCAGGACTGGTGTTGCTAAAATCTCTGTGTTTGAAGTTTTTCCTCAAATCTCTCTATTTCTCTACCTTCCTTCACTTCCTCATGGAAGGCCTTAGCTTTCCCCCTCAGCTGGGGCATAGGTATAACCCTCAGGTAAATCGTGTCTGCAGCTGGTGTTGGCAGTTACCTTATTAATGCCAGTCAAGCTGGAATATCCCAGCCGTGAACTGGGAGGGGAGCAAAAGGGCTTCTCCTGTCCATCCCTTTCTCCTCTGCAGGGAGAGGAACTGGTGGTGAATAGTGCTATGGCTTCAAAGTCAAGTCTTTTCAGGACACGGGTGAGCTGGAAACTATAAGGCAGAAGGGGAAGAAACCTTTGCAAATGCACTTTTTGATCTACCTTAACAACAGCTATAGAGAATTAAATGGAATTCATTTCTGTGATGAAGGAATTAATGGCAATGCAGAGAATCAGGCTCAGGTAGGAGACTGGAATCCAAAGAAGGGAATAAAGCCTTGAAATTCAAATGAAAAAATTATTATATAAGCATAAAGGGAAGCTATTTTACACCTGTAAAACTAAATGTATAAATATGAAGCAACTGCTCCCTCTGGGAAGAGAGGATTGTGCTTCTAATTCACCCAGACAAATATGCAGCTTGGCTCCATCTGATTCCTCACACTTCAGGAAAGACTAGTCCCTTTGTGCTTTCTCCCCTCCCTGCTCGTGACTTTTTCCAGGACTACTTCTTGCTGCTGCCATGGTCTCTTTTATGCTGGCAGCCTCCTGTGGCCAGACCAGGCTGTGAGATCCAACCTGTGTGCAGTGGCTGCCCAAGGGCTTCACCAAGCTTGGTGTCCCCCTTGTCCCTGTAAAGCTGTGGTAGGTTCAGCTCCCGGAGTGTTCGGGCTGCTGTGGAAGCACTGAGAGGAGCCAGGCTGGTTGCAGGCATCTGGGTGTGCTTTCTTTACTCCTCAGCATAAGGAAGAGTGATGTCTTTATGAGGGTGAAAAATGTTCTGGCCCTTAGTGCCGGTGTGGGACTAATCTGGGAGCAGGTGAGTTATGAGCCAGATAAAGAGGGATTTGGATCTACACCCAGGGTGGAGGTGCTTGAATTATTTGAGGGCAGGTGCTCTACTCTCTTCTCTGAATCCGTCTTTAGTGTGCCTGAAGCTGGCTGTCTCAAAGGCACCCTAAAATCTCGATCCTCCCTGCTCCCAGACTCTCTTAAAGTGTCCTGAGATGTCCAACCTCAGTGTTTCCCCCCAGGACCAGCTTGTCCCAGGTGTCCCTTGCCACCTTCTCCAGCAACCTGTTCTCTTCAAGCAGATGATTTGCTGAGCTCCAGGAAGGAATGAGTGAGGAAAATCCCCTCTTGCACCATTCCTCTAGTCCAGCAGCATCTCTCAATGTGGTCGCTCTTCCTGCGTGGTCAGATCTGGTTTTAGTGTGTTATTTCTACTGTGTAACACCGAACAAATCAAACACCCGGAGGAAAGCGGTGTCCCTATCTCGAAAAGCTGTGTGAAGAGGGATGCGAGACTGGTAGCAGGAGTACAGGAGTCCTGTTGTCTGCAGGGAAAGCCCAATTAGTCTGTGCACCCTGACAAAAATAGAACTGAGCCTTTTAGCAAGGAGTAAGTTAATCTTCTTTAGAAAAACTAAGCGGGGACAACCAGTGGCACTGAAGTTGGTGCAGGACTGCTGAATATCTCCAAAGCCACTTAGAGGTTCAAAGAAGGAACAAGGCCATTGCCAGCCTTATTATTTTGATTTGTTTAATGAAAATACTTTGCTCATTCCATAGATGTTATGCTTTGATAAGGTAATTGTTCCAGGGAGCAGCTTACATCCTATTAATGTGCACCCTGAGCAAATTAAACCTGACCCAGAGGAGAGGCAGAGCCAAGGAGCCCGGTGCTGTTGTGACACTGCCTTTTGTTTGGCATCACGATGGGGAGCGGGGCTGGAGGAGTTTTATTCTCGGGTTTGGGTCTTGTCTTCTCTAGAAGAAAAAGAAATGAATTCCTGGTGTATGCACAAATCAACAGTGTGGCTGCCCTGGTTCCTTGCAAAGCTGCAGGGCTGGTGTTGACAGTGCTGGAACATTCTGCATTAGAGAAAATGTCCAAACTTTTCCTTTAAGAATAGTCCTGGAAGTGAAAAGTCTTTTCTCCCTGATTTAGGGCTTCAAAAGCCCATGGGTTGATTGCACGGAATTTCTTTCTGTCTTCAGCAATGAAGTTAAGGGCATCTCTGGTGAATAAGCAGAGCTTTGTCCCCCTGAAAGGGGAGGAAGGAGGAGTGCTAGAGACCAACATGAGGGCCGTGCTTTGGAGCTGGGCAGCCAAGCTGAGACCTTAAATTTCCCTTCTCCATCCTGTCTTTGCTGCTTCTGACCCACTTGAAACCAACAGCAGGTCTTAGAATAAATGCAGGGGGTTTTTTTTTGCCTATAGTCCCTTCTGAGGAGCTGCCTTGGCCGAAGGACATCCCAAACATGGGGACGCTTGGGGTCTTCTGAGAGGTGGGACATGGAAGTGCATTGGTGGGTGGGGGGTGCTGCGGGCTTGAGCAGCACCAGGCACCAAATATCTGCACCCGCATCCTGTGTGCTTCCTTTGGCAACTTTAATACAAGAAAGAAAAATGAATTTTTGGGTGATGTTGAGGATTGGTGGACTTGACTTCCCTGGTCCTGGACCAGGAGCTGCTTTTCCCAGCCGCCTTTTTAACCAGCAGCCTGGTTTTCCTGAGCCTGCCTTTGCTGCAAATATTCCTTCTTGCCTTTCAGGGTGTTCTGAAAAAACAAACACTTCGGGCTGAATGTGTTGCTCTTCCCGATTTCTTCAATGGCCATTTTAAAAAATGCAGAAGTCCCTCAGAAATATTTTTTTAAATCCCCGGTTTTCAAGGTGGATTTATCGCCCTTTAAAGAGAGATTTATTGGATAATCGCTTAAAAAAATAATGCTTATTACTCTGGGATCTCAACTGGAAAACCTTCCCACATTAGTAATCTTCTTGTAATTGCAGAAGGTAGCAACTTTTCATTAAATAATTCATCCTCGGGTGGTTTTTTCTTTTGCATCTTACTTGTGGAGGGGGAAAAAAGAATCATGATCAAATCCTTCAGGTTTTAGTTGACCAGATGAGATGCGTCTGTCTTATCTTCTAAGGAGATTTCTCATTTCTAGAGCCACATCGCTCGAGAAATGAGATGGCATACCAGGAAAAAAATAGAGTAGGACTTTTTTTTTTTTTAACAAATCATAATTAATAATAATTGATGGCGGGGCTGGTTGCCTCTGGCGCAGTGCTGCTGCCCCGATGGGTTTTCTGGGCAGGCTTAGCTAACCTGTGGGCATCTCTTTCAAGTGGCGAATTGGATGTAGAGCCCTTGGGCTCCCCAACCTGGTGGTGTTAGTCCCCTCC
>NW_010399410.1:0-1114 GCF_000710305.1 Buceros rhinoceros silvestris
TCCAAAATCTTCAAAAGGCAAAACTTGTACCGCTGTGGCTTGGTTTTTCTCCAGTGCAGAACTTTTTTTTTTTGCTCCCCCCAGTGCCACTCCTTAGCTCTAACTGTCTACAGCTAAAACTTCCTACAAGTAGTTGAAAAACCAAGCCGGCCTGTCGTGGTGCCAGCTGCTCCTGCAGCAGAAGACATGCTCGCAGCACGGCACGGTAAACGCTGACCCTGCTGATGGAGGGACCAAGCTGCCAGAGATCCAGCAGCACAGCTTGCTTTGGAAGGTGCCATCCTGTTGTGTCAGGATTCCGCACCTGAAGTGTGGCACTGGAGGTGCCAAAAATGTCCAAACCTTGCTGGAGGTGGCTGGTAGGAGAGGTTGGGCAAGATTCCAGAGCAGCAGCATCACAGTTTTGCACTCTCACGCTGGAAGCTGAATGAACCCAAGCAGGTGCCTTCTCCCAGGCATAGACAGGTGTTCAGAGGGAGCCGCGCAGGGGAGTAAGCGACACTCCTGTGGGGCCAAGGGCCATTTCTGGACAGAAGGCAAGGGCTGCGGCTTCAGCACAGTGCTCACAAACCCACCTGGGGTTGCGCCCACGTAGTGGGTGCTGTTGGCCAGGAGGAGGCTTGTGCTGGGCAATTTCATGTAGCTGTTAGGAGGGATCCTGTGGTCCTTAGAGCCAGCATCCCATCCCGGCAGAGGGACCCCAGCACCCGAGAGACTCCCTTCACCACAATGGCAAATACGAGACCCTCCTGCTTTGCTTCTAGCTGTGCTGTAGTAGCTGTTCTTCAACTACAGCCTCGCTGGAAGGACTGGCAACCTCATAAGAAGCCTGAGCATGCAAAATTTTCCTGCCAATGCCCTTGAGGCACTGAGGTGCTTTTCCAAACACAAGAATGAAGGGAACCTTAACTCTGCTGCATGTGGTGTCTTTCTTTGACTTGGGTCCTTGCCTATCTGGGAGACGCAAGGGAATGTCTCGAGGGTGCCACTCAGAGCTCTTGTGGCTGTAGCAAGGAGATAATATGTCCCACTGGCAGCAGGAAACACAGCTGCAGCCAGACAAGGAAGAGGTGGACCAGCTACGACACCCCCACCCTTCTGCAGCTCCTCCTTT
>NW_010399410.1:1269-1879 GCF_000710305.1 Buceros rhinoceros silvestris
CAGCTCTTCAGGTGGCTGTTTGGGCTACCTGAAGTGTCAGGCAGGAAGAAGGCTCCACCTTAGGGCCCCTGAAGCATTCAGGAAACTTGGAGCAGAGTTTTTTTGAGAAGGCAGTTCTCTTCTCTGCTTTCTCTGTCGTACTGCATCTGTCTCTTTTCTAATCCACTCTCTCATCCCACATCCATCTTATGCCCCAAGATGAACATGCTCCTCACCTGTTTGGGCTACCTGAAGTGTCAGGCAGGAAGAAGGCTCCACCTTAGGGCCCCTGAAGCATTCAGGAAACTTGGAGCAGAGTTTTTTTGAGAAGGCAGTTCTCTTCTCTGCTTTCTCTGTCGTACTGCATCTGTCTCTTTTCTAATCCACTCTCTCATCCCACATCCATCTTATGCCCCAAGATGAACATGCTCCTCACTGGCATCTTGCTGTTCATGTGGCGTCTACATGGGTGGGCGATAACAGGATCTGAGGCAGGAGCGGTCCCTACCCGGTGGCTAGCATGCTGGAACCCTGCTCTTGGTGCCTGCTAGAAGTCTTCATAAGCAAATCTTTAAGAAACCAGGAAACATCCTAAAAGCAGCATTCCATCCTTCAACTGCTGCTCTCTTGG
>NW_010399410.1:2001-36323 GCF_000710305.1 Buceros rhinoceros silvestris
CGCTGCTGGTCCTGGCCATGGGCACAGCAAAGGGAGCTGGGGTGGGGGCACGGCTGGTCCCGCTCGAGGGAAACTATGTCCTTAATTAAACAAGAATTGAGGTCATTATTGCGCCTGCTTCCCCCACCCCCCGATCTACAGTTGTGAAGGTTATATCTAAAAAGGTACTCATTAAAAATACGTATATCTATGCACACTCACTGGTGATTTATAAGTGCAATAAATATTTCACAAAAGACTGAAAGACATAGTTGTAATAATCACGCATATCACTCAGCTCCTATAAAGCAGAAGAGGAGACGTGCTGCAGGCACAGTCCAGCTCAGCTTCAGCCTGGGCTGAGGAAGACTGCTGACATCAGCACCAGCGGGAGCTACACTGCCAGCTGCACTGAGCCTATTTCATTTTCTTAGGTTATAAACTGAGGAACCTATCTGAGGGAAACACAGGAAAAAACAACTGCTGGCATGGCTTCATCTGCATCACCAGAAAGGAGGTGAAATACACCTGGCCCAGATTGCCCTGGAGGTCTGTAATACAGAACAGCAGCAACAACCTTCCTCCCATAGTGACACGCGCTGTTTCCTTCCCCCCGTCGCATGCCGAGAGAGATGAATAATGGAATAGCCATCAGAGGCATCTGTTCACTACTTATGCAAGTCAATCCTACATTGTGCTTTAGGGTGTAAAGGGATCTCTGCAGAAAATCCATCCCTATGGGCACCACTATCCTGGAGTAAGATGTACTATGGCTGAATTATTATTTTTAATCCAATGAAGCTTAAGTATTAGCTACTCATTTCTTAGGAGGGAATAGAAAACCAGCTATCTAACAGAATAACCCATGGATGGCAAAAGGAGGATGGATGCGTACCGTTGTAAATACATCATGTAAATATGTGATATGGCTGTCAGAGACATCATCAGCTAGTGCAAAAACACGCACAAAATTTAAGCTTTGTTAATAGGGAGAACCAGGTATTTCTGCAGAGCAATTCAGACTGTGCAGGTGGGACAGTAAACATGGACCAGTCCAAGAACTGGTCAGTGAGAAACACCAGGAGCAAGGACTTAGCAGAACTGGTTTTCTGATTACCGTCTCATTTCAGTTCGTGGAGAAATCAAGAGTTACGCAGCAGCTTAGGGAGCCCAGTCAATGCTAGTTGACTCGCTTCCTTCCCAATTCTCCTGCTTGCTTCCTGGGTGACTTTATGGGAAAAAATGACCTCTTCATGCCTCAATTTTCCTATGTGCAATAAAAGGATATTAGCATTTCACATCCCCTACAAAGTGGTCTGCAACCGAGATTAGATATCCTACACTGAACAACAAGAAGGGTTGTTATTGTCTTGATGTGTCTTAAATGAGCGTGGCAAAATATGGCTCGGACATTATCGGCCTTTAGCTTTAGGATTAAAAAGCACCTCGATCAATACGTCTTGCTGCAAATGCTACTCGCAAAAGCAGGTAAATCTGAACAACTGGAGGGAAGCAGGTTGGCAGAGCGAAGCAGTCCTTGCTCAACCAGCAGATTTCAGTACATTATTCTTGGCTCTGGCTCCAGCTATTTTCAACAGCACTAAGCATTCATTAGATTAAATCAAATGAACCACGTTCTTTAAAAATAGCCAGAGCCTTGTCCTGCCAGTTGGAAAAAACAACAACTTTATTGGGTATTAAAACCCAGATCAAATAAATTAAAATAAATAAATAAATAGAGTCCTAATTCCCTCCTGGCACAAGGGAGCACAACTCCAAGGAGACATTTTTGGCTCCTCAGCTCAGCACGGAGGTAGGTAAAAAAAAGAACATTCCCAACTAGCTCAAACAAACCAATTAGGTAGAAATATAGGCAGTCCAGCCCAAACTCCACTCTGAACTGCAGTTCAGGGATATGTTCAGCAAATGTCAGAATGCATCATTCCTGATCCCTGTGCTGTAGACATCAGCATGGGATGAGTTTATGGCAACTTAGAAGAGCTGCCATCGCCAAACGGCACCCTGGCCTACCAGCTCTTGTGCAAAGCCTTAGAGGTCACAGCCGGACCTGTCTGTTGTGCTGAGATGGACCTTACCTTTAGGTACTGCACCTCTCCCAACATTGCAAGTCCCCTGCTGACACTAGCCTAACTTTCTTTCCTAATTTACGACCCATCTTTTTTCTTTCTCTGCATCCTATAGAGAAGAAAAAGCCTATGAGAAAAACCCCGAGAAGTTGCTTGGAGACCGATCCCCAAAAGTATCTTTAAAAGATCATTAAATAAACTTCCCTGAAAGTATTTAAAAGACATGCAGATGTGGTGCTGAGGTACATGGTTCAGTGGTGACCTGGCAGTGCTAGGTTATGGTTGGACTTGATGATCTTAAAGATCTCTTGCAACCAAAACAATGCTGTGATTCTGCGAAGACAGGTGCCCCTTCAACCTCCAGCCTGACTTTGTCTCCTAGATATCTTGGAACAGATTTGTACATGGTCCAATTTCTCTGGTTCCCTCGGCACAGGACCAATTCCACTGTGCATACGCTCTGTCCTAAGCAGGAACCATTCCCTGACAGTGAGCTGCTTCAGCGAACAGTTAGAAGCTGCCTCGCTGCCTTCACCCAAGACCTCAGCACAGGTACACCTGCCCCTGAACTGTCTCTGCTGCTTCAGCAAGGTATTGTGTGAGCAGAGAGGAACTGTCTGACCCGTCGGCAGTACCACCAGGTGAGTTATGTTCAGATGAGCCTGCAGCAAAGAGCCTCCTCACCTTACAAACCAGTTTAATGTAAGAGGTTCAGTAAGTGGAGCCATGTACCACATTACATTCATACGGTATTGACTGATTGCTGGAGAGCTGCGCTGGCTGGTGGGCACATCCTGAACAAGCTCCTGGTCAGAATAAAAACCGCAACCCTTCCGCAGAAAAGAGTGAAATAAAATTTTAAAGCAGGTTTTGTGTCAATGTCCTGGAGCACTTATCTCCATTAGAGCAAAGACGTATCTGTGGGAGTTTCTGCAATACCCAGTGACAGCAGACACAAAGCATTAAAACGCTGCCTTTTGGACATGCTTTGGCTCCTGTCTTACTGTGCTGGACCTCAGTGGGGAAATCATGACCCTATCTCAGCCCATCGTGGTCTGCTTTCCAAGACAAACAGGAGCCTCACCCAGTTGTGATGACAAAGGTGAGTTGTGAGTTGTCTGCAGACTAACAGTGTACCAGAAGTATTTGTGACCTGCTTGTCTCAACTGGTTCTGTTTGGATGGTAGAAACCACAGCTAATTTTCCCTTGAAATGGCATTTCTCCTTCCTTAGAGTAAGCTGTTACCTGTTTTGTTTGGCTTGCTAGTTTTGTTGTTGTTGTTGTTTTGGCTTTTGTTGTTGTTTTGGCTTTTGTTTTTGTTTTGCTTTGGTTTTTACTCTAAGAGTATTTTCCCGAGATGTTTTGCAGAAAATTGCAAGTTCTGTTCATCTCCTATCCCCCACCCAGTATCCAACACAATTATGGTTCAATGCAAACTAAAAGAAAAATTAAAAAACTGGCACACACTGTTTGCAGGTTAGAGAGAAAATTTTCTCTGTTTATCTAGTCTGGAGGAATTGGACTGGAATTAAAATAAAATTCAATGTCAATATTGCAAAAACTTTAATTTATTTGGGCCAAATTATTGCATTACCTGTATTTTCCACTTCCTCTTTCTTGTAGGATAAAAAGAACGCAGAGCAGTTCTTACCAGGCAGTGTTTAGAATGGCAAAGCTTTCTGATTTACAATACCAGACCTAAGACAAGCATAACAGAATCTGTAAAGCTGTTACTGAGACCTATGGCGGCACACATAACAGGCAGCCTGTTGTGCGGAGAATTAAAAAAAAAAGTAGTTTTTAAGCTACTTTTATCAGGTGGTGGAATGACTGTCTAGAAGGCAATCCCTCTGCTTTTATCAGTGTGGAGCACCCCTGACTGCTTTCATTCCCTCGTGTCCACACACTAGCAGTAACGGCATTTGGGGGATGCTGGCTCTCTGGCAGGCAGGATTTCTGCTGACGTCCTGTGCAGAAATGCTGCTCCTGGGAACATCAGTGAGCGTTTGCTAGTCTAGCACCCAATACTCTAGAAATCCCCCTTCTGCTGGGTACCACCAGACACTGCCAAAACCCGCACTGCACTCATCGGCAGTTCCAGTCACCAGAAGACAGAAAAATGTGTTGTCTTTCTGTGAGAGCGACAAGTACATGACGTCATGGAGTATTTTTTCATTCCCATGCTCAGCCGATCTCTCGGTATGTAACAGCTCCCCCATACATGATAGTTCCATGCACACCAAGTTGTCAAGAGCCAAGAGCCCTGCCAAAACCCTTTGTTGCCTTTTCTGTCTCTCCCAGGTGCCTGCTCCTTCCCGCCGCTTCCCCCTGTGCCAACAGAAATATTTGTGCAGCCTCACAGCGAATCTGAGCCACAAACAGATCCAGGTTAAAATTAACCTGGGGTGGAAAAAAAGTTCATTTTAGCCCAGATTGGTTCTTTGATCTGCCTTGGTTCTCCCGTCATTATTGTTCAGATTTCACAGCAAAAGCCTCAGCTATATGACTGATGCATCACCTGTACTGTTGTACTCTCAGCTGATCTCGGTGATCCCAGTCACTCTGACAGATCCTGACCGCTCAGGCAGGCACAGGACACTTATCTCAGAGAGGTTCAGCTTCCCTGTGTGAGACAAAACGGGTACTTCCACTTGGCCAACTATCTCAGCAGAGAGAATCGCCAGCCCCAAGCATTGCTGCTTATCTCTGTCATGCCTGCATGACCCATAGCAAGTTTTATGATGGCCATCAGCATGCTGATGGGGAGAGGAATGTGTGTTTTTGCATCTTTACATGCAGAAAGAGCTGTCTTTGAAACGAGGAAAGGCTGTAGCAGAGGGAACGCTGCAGAACGTGTACAGCTGCCCGTGAAGGCTGTGTACAAAGTAGCGGAGCAGCACTGAGTATGCGCAGCACAGCTATGGAAGATCTGTCTGAGCTGATCGGCAATGGCAGGAAGGCTACTGGGCTGTAAAGCCTGAACCACCTTCCCTGCCATCCACCCACCAACCTTTTTTTTGCAAAGCTTTTTCACGGGTTACCATGGCCTTCCTTTGCAGCAGGAGCACCCTGATTCCTTCACGCTGCATGAAACTTCAGCTGTCTTCTGCAGTCAGTGGAAGGAAAAATGTTCTTATTTCCCTGACTAAGAGCCCTGCAGAGTTAATAAATTCCTCAGTGCTTTTCTGAAGAAAGCCATTTCGCTCTTGAGGCCCAAATCTGCTCTCTGATAACTTAAATGCAATTCCCATAGATTTCCAAGGAAACTGAGTATATATTCCTTGGCAAAATGCAGCTATTAACTTCAGGTTCTGAAGATACGTGAAATCTGCAGAAAAAATAAAGAGCTGAGTGCAGTCTGGAAGGAGATATGAAGACCTAAAAATATATTTTTAAACACTCAGGACATCCAAAGACAAGAATGGTTTAACTTTTTATAATAAAAAAAGGGAACAGGTCTTTAGCTATTCTGAGCCATGTGATAATTGTTTAGACAAATCTAAGGAAAATATAGTCAAATATGGGTTCTGCTTTAAAGAAAAAAACCCCAGTTCTGGAGTTAAAGGTGACACTTGTAAGGAGGGATAATATCTTTTGTGAGACCAGTTAATAATATATATAATAAGGATAATAATAAAAGGAAAATAATACACTGGCATTTATGTAAATAACGTCCTGCCCTAGATTTTTAGACCATGACAGTGAGAATAACATTAACTCGACTTTCTAGAATTTGGGAATAATCTGAACCAAGCAAAGCTGACACTGGTTCAGGCTCTTTTGCAAAATATGTAACTTGGGAATAATCGCTCTGACAAAATGCTTGTGTAAACGGCAGGAAAATCAGGCTTCTTGTGTCAGGACCAATACATCAAATCTGTGCAGTGTGCTGAAGCAGATCTACAGAAACATAATTTCAATTACTTGAAATACATTATTTAATACACATGTGCTTTGCGTTGCAGTTTGCCTATCTCCAGCTCAGAATGGTCAGGGAAATGGGATTTTTAGCAGAGCCAGTTAGCTTCAAAACATACTCATAAAATATTTGTTTAAGATTAGCAACGGAAGGACCAGCCCAGCAGAGCACAGGCCTTGCAAATACAGCATTCAGGACTCTCTGGAAGCTGAAAGAGAGAGAAGGCAACACCTTGGGGAAGCCAAAATCATCAACCATTAGCACTTGTGTTACTGCAATTCTTGCAAGTGCCCTTTGTAGGTTCAAGCTTTGTGATGATGCTATTAAAAAGTACATCCAGTTTGACTGAAGTTAGTAGGGATGTCAGGCATGAACCCAGACCCATTGGTTTATTTTTCCTTCATGCCTCAACTTTAAAGATTTCAGGGAAAAGGATCAGGCAGTAGTTACAGCATACTGAGCAAGGCAGAGACCACGAGGAACATAATAATGAATGGTGGCTCACTGAAGCTGGTTACACAGCAAAAAGCCGAGGCAAACAACCCAGATCCCACTCTTCCCTGCCCAGACCCAGATGGATTATGGTCCGATGTCCATCTGTGAATCTGCTAAATTTAGTCTGGCCTCAATGGAAACACAAGATGCAAGCAATCCGCATGCTCCTGTTGCTCTTTCAGGATGACCTTCCTGTTAGTTTGATGGGCCAAGCGCTACAGGACAACCCCCCCTTCCCACCACACTACATGTATTTCAAGACACACGACTGAATACAGAGGAAATAGATTTTACTTGAGAGCTATTTTTATACTTTTCCTCCAGGCTGCTTGTTTTTCACTAGTGGGGCAGAGGCATGGAGTTGTTATGGCTGCTGGCTCCAGGTCAGAGACAGCACAAAACCTCACACTACAAACCAAACTCTACTCTGCCTGCTTGCTCTGCTGTTTGCAATGCACCGAGGTAGCACAGCTCCAAAGAGGAGAAGAAACAGGAGGCATCTATAAGGTTCCTCTGCAGTTCATACAAAGAAACAGGCATCATATTCAGACCACGGTTAGTAGGTGCCTCCCCTGGACAAGTGGGCAGAGAGCCTTGGATAACACCTGACCTGGCCCCGTCTCTTGAACCTCAGTACAACAGCAGGAGCCTGCTGAGCTCTTTCCCAGTACAAGCACCATTGCTCAGACTCACTTTTTGTGGAGTCCCTTCAAAGGCCCCTCTCTCTGCTCTGACCTTGCTAACACAACAGAAGGCTGAGCTCAGCCAGTTCGTGAAAGAACCTGCTGGGACCACTGGGAGAGCTGGGGACTGGGCAGGACAGTCCTTCCATGGCTTAGGGTTCTTTGTATGGAAGGTGTCTCTGGCTTCCCCAGGCCTTATGGGATGCCGCACAGTCTACATTACTCCACAACACTATCTTAATTAATTAAAAGTATAATATTTACTCAGCAGAACCGAGTCTTTAGCCTTTGTCATGTTCCAACAGCTGGGACATCAAAAAAACCTAAAGACTCCTTTTCCAGCTTGTCTTCGAAGACAAGCTGGGCAAAGAGGACCAGGGCAGTCTTGTTTGTCCAGGTATGCACAGCTGAAGTCCTCCCAGACTGTTTCCCCTCAGATGGCTTATGGGGCCCAGAAAGGGCTGTGGCCACCTACCCACCCATCACCTAAGCAGCTAGGTCCTGGGAGCAGGGACTGGCTGGGACCTCCCCTTTGTGGGTAAGCTGCAGCCATGGAAGGAGGTTCTTGCTCCTCTGCAGGACAGGGAAAAGGGTGCTCTGGGGCTTCCTTACACCTGCGCTGAGGAGCACAATCCTGTTTCCTTGCACAGAGCTGAATAGCTGGTTTGGCTTAACCTGGCTGGCCCTAGAAAAGAAGGCTGGGAAGGCAGAGAGGAGAGCCAGGAGGGCATGGAGAATTTATGACCCTGGTTTTCCACAGAAGCTGTGGGAGGAAATGGGGTGCTGAGTCTAACGCAGAGAGGGCCTCTGCATTACATTTTATTTTTTCCTGTGGGGAATCACGAAAATGCCTTCTAACAGTCACTTTACAAGCAAACGTCAGCAGGACATGAGAGTCTAAGAGAAACTTCAAAGAGTTGTAAGGACGCATGGCTATGTCTCGGCAACTCAATTCTCTTTTCTGCCTCACCATAAAATGCTTTGCCACATCTGCCTGAGTGTTGCTCTTAATACCTCAGACAGACAAAAATAAGGCAAGTAGGAAACAGCTCCAGAGAGGCTGTATGAGAAAGCCTCTTTAGAGCTGCAATCCCTCTGCCCCTTCCCCTCACGCCCTACAGCTCCAGTCCTTGACAGGGAGACCCAGTCTGCTGGCCAGCTGTATGCTGAGCTCCGCCACCCAACCCTGGACCTGCCAAACCACCGTCTTTCTGTGAAACAGAAGCGCTGCAGTAAGTAACTGTACCCCCTTCCAAAAACTGCCTCTCCAACAAACCCACAAGCATATCTAAAGGAAACAAGTGGTCCTTTATTTTGAGAGAGATTTTATATTTTGGAAGCAGGCAGCTCATGAGCTCCACTCTGCACAGTGCTGACAGGAGTCTGCAGAGCAGCGATACTCCGTGGTTGTCTCTTCCTTCCCCGGAGACCAGCGTTTAACCCTTCTGAAATGTGAATGTTTCTGTCCATTCACAGATCCACATAGAGTTTGGAAATATCCCACACTACATTTTTGCTGATTCTTTCCTATTTGACCACTATTAGGGTTTCTCTGCCAGTTTTCCTCTTTTTTTTTTTTTTTTTAAGCTGGCCTTGACTAATGTGATGCTAAAATCAGAATGATCTATAATCTCTATAGGCAGCAATTCTACCGCATACTCAGTTGCAGCCTGGGACAGTGGTGCCAGTATGTTAATGCTGAGATACAGGTGATCAATATGGTATCTGCTACCAGGAAGCCCTGCTCTCTGAAAGCCTCCCAGCCAAAAGAGGCAAAGGTCCCAGAGGTGCCGTAAGCTACGCATCAGAAAACCGAGCATGAGCTGCACAATAATAAAGCTGTCAGAGGCTGCAGTGCCAGAAGGGACCTTTCTCTCAGGTGCTCCTCTATGCAATATCAGCTACTGAATTCAGCCCGGTTTCATCCTGTGCCTTCCCTGTTTGCTGCCCTCCCCAAGTTGATCCTGGTACACATGCAGCAAGGGTGACCTATGACAAGGATGGAAGAAGCACAAGAAAAACCAGGTAGATGGGTCCCACAATGGGGACTTAGGCCCGACAAACGGTGATGTGTCTAAACATGACATCATCAATGGTAAACTCCTGATCAGACCATCTGTGACCACAGTACGCACGGATCACAGCACTACGTGTACCGCTGCTGAGCTTCCCACCAGTTTCGCTGCCACACCAGGTGCTGAACCCTTTGGCAATCCTGATGAGCTCAGTTGGCCACCGCATTTTAAATAACACATATTTCCACCCCCCTATTTTTTTCCTTTTCAGTGACAAAGGCAGAATGGACAGTCTACAGTGAAATCTGGGGTTAAGCTGACAGGGGACTAGGTGGATAAAGATTTACCCCCTGTCAGAAGGGGAAGCAAAGGCAAAGTAAACAAGAAAATTTGCAGGCCTTCTCTCTTTTAAACAAAGACTCCTGTGTTTAAAATAATAAAAATCCACTGTACAAAAGCAAAGCAACTTCCCTCAAAATAGCCCTTCCTGTTTTATCAAAGCATTCATCAAAATTGTACTTCTCTGCAAAAATAAAGTTCCAGGTAGAGCACTGGAGGCCTTTGCTTTGATTGGGTAACAAAGCAGCTGAAGCAGTAAGTATAATTGACTTTACTGGTACCTGTCATAGTGCTATGACTTTACTGGTACAGTATGAATATCTCTGCACAAGCGTGGCTCAGCTTCTCAGATCTGACTTGGCTTACGTCTTAGAAACAAGGAAAATCAGATCTTGTCTCCCACATTGCCAGCTGTTGCTAAATATTTGTTAATTTTTTATTATTTTGGAGATAACAGTGTCTGGGAGAAGGCACAAGCATGGACAACAGCAAGGACAGACACCCATATCTGAGTTCTTCCACAGGGTGGCTTTGGAGCAGGAGAAGACCCAGAGGTCTGGGATCAAAAGATACTGGTAAGTAGAGGAGCGAGGCATTGCCAGCTCTCCATCACCAGACGTCACCCACTGAAGTAGAAAGGAGTGGTATGGTGGGGAGAAGCTGTGAAGGGCCGTGGAAGTGAAGACAAACAGCTGTTGTTTGATGAGAGAGAGGAGGTAGGCACGGAGAAGAAAAACAAGGGAAAGGAGACCTGATTGAAACTGCAAAGTGGTTTTGAGTTCTTTCACCTTTCCACACCTGTTGCTTTCACAACCATGTGGAGCCACACTGGTGTACTGAGGCAGAGCAGCCGTCCCACGCTGGGCCCTGGCAGCCCTTGGTGCCAGCCCACAGAGCTGCCATGTCACACCACGCTGGTTAGACATCTCGTTTCCGGCTGCTCTACTGTAATTGAAAAGGAGTAAAACCACAGCAAACACTTCCCTGATGTTAATTTTCTGCATAAGCCATGTCCTGAACTTGTAACAAGGATGCCATGAGGCACTAAATGCCAGTGGGAGGGGCCCGTGTGACCCCTCTTGAAAGAGTCTATATTATGAAATTTTGACTCTGAACACCCCTGTGGGAATGGTATTAGGAACAGAGGTGAGGATTTGTTTCTTTATTTAAATACTGCATATTTATATTGACAATGGGAGCCTGAACATTGTTTGCTCTAATAGAAACCCCACGACCTGTTTATGTGCCTGTTAAATCAACTGTGTTACCTAATGAAATGTTTCCTTTAGTTCAGAGCCGTACAAACATTTTAATCGACTGCTCCTAATTAAGACTCTCAAAACCAAAAACATTTTCTCAGCCTCTGCAAGGACAACTGAAGGTTTAACGCAGCACACTGAAACTGCTGAATTGTCCCCACACAGCTCTCCCGGGACACCAGAAATGAACCATCGAATGGGTTTTGCAGCCCAGAGTGTTTAAAACACAACAGAGAAAGTGCGTGAGTCAATGCAAATCGCAATTTAGTACTCGGCAGGAACAGGGACACAATAAAAGCAGCCTGGACTCTTTTCCCTCACTAAACTCCAAGATGTTCTTAAAAACAAAGTCGTGGGAAGAAACAATTAGGCTTTTCATCCACATAGACCACTCTTCTGAGATCAGGAACTGAAGGAAAGAGACTTCCAACACCAACACGAGCTGGATTAGCCTCACCATCGTTGTGCACTAATCCATTAAATGATCTTCTCTTTCTCACAAGGAGAGCTCACAAAAACTCAGGTCTCAGCATGACCTTCTTTTCATTGATACCTCTCTTCTCACCAGCCTTGTTACTTCCTTATTCTGCTTCCTTCTTTCACAGCCCAGCCTGACATCACACCTACCAGCCACAGGATCTCTCTGGCTGTAGGGGAGGGTAGTCTACCCCCTAAACATACACACTGCCACCCGAGCAGCACCCAAATTCCTGTCCCTCCTGCACAAAGCCTGGTGCTCTCCCAGCTGACACACCAGGGCCAGTGTGACCCAGCTGGGAAGTACAGGCTCCCCCTGCCAACATACACCTTGTGAGACCTATGTTCCCTCTTTGGTTGGAAGAAAGCCAACTATTTTGCAGCTTGCTCTGTTAGAAGGACCCACCACTGCCACCAAAGCCCTGCTGTTAGGTGGCCATCTGCCTGCACAGCAAGATGTTTGCAGAGCGTCTTAAAAAAATATATTCCTCATCTCCTCCGGAGAGATGTACCAGATACAAGCACCCTGCAGGCAGGATCTAGTCTGGGGCCCTGAATGGGATCCCTTTGCATAGCATCAGTCTAAAACAAATGCCATAAATTTTTTCTTTTTCTCAACACTTTCTTTTTCCTTTGGTGATAGACGTTTCTTGAAGTTACTGCAAGAACTATCCTTTGGCACTCTTTGAATTACACTGCGACTTTGATGTTACTAGAAGAATGCTGCATGAGGTGACAAAAGCCAGAAGTTTTAATATCAAGATTTCATCTATATGTTTCATGGGCCAAACTCAAATTTGGAATTACTCAGTCAAAGCCAACAGGCTGACACCAGGAATATGCTTGTCACAGTGTGCTTAATGGATATGGGCTAGGTCATTAAGTTGATTTTCCATCCATGTGGATTTCTCTTTTAATTTGAAATTTATAGCTTAATACTTTAGAGCTCAATTATAGAGTAGAAGAGACAGGAATAAAAGTCACAGTAATTAGCCATGTGGGATAGCTCAACCAGAGCTTCATTCCTCATGTCACAGGTCTTTCTTTTTCCTTCCTACGAATGTTAGTCAGAAAAAAAAACATCCCATGAATTCTAGAGTACAGTAACAGAGACTGCAGACGAGTCCCTTTTACTCGATCATCTGTAAAACCTTTTGCAAAAGGTGGATCCCAGAAACCTGTTTGCCTTTTAAAGAGGGTAATTGCTAACACCGTCAAGATCATCGGAAAGGAAGGACAGGCAGAACTATTCTTGGGCTCTGAGCTTGTAGTCAAGTGATGAAAAAATCAAATGAGTATCCTCCAAAGGAACACAGCGAGCAGTCAGAGCGAAGGCTGGGAGACCAATCCTGAAAGTCTCTGCAGTTTTACTGACCAACAACAAGAGAAACCTGATTTACAGGATTTACATTTATAGTCCACCATAACTTATAATAGGGCCAAGCACAGTAATTCTCCACTTTCCACGAAGCAGGTACAACTGTGTTTTAACACTTGTCAAAGCTCTGCATGTTTCTGTCATAGTTGGCAAATTCTATTACTAGAAATGCTAAGTTTTGAGTATAGATACTTTCTGTTCTTGAAATTACAGTGCTTGTAAAAGCAAAGAATTATGTGTCTTGGTAACTGCAAGCAAAATTAATCTATTAACCTGCTCTTCTTCTACAGCTGTGTATGTTTAGGTATTTGAAGCAGACGGGGTACTCCATTTGATGGTGATATAAAATGTGCCAGCCTTTGTTCTGGGTTGTAGAGAAAGGACAGAAATTTTGCAAGACTGGACCAAGGGATTCCAAGTCCAACCCATACCTAAAGCTACTGCAAGTAGAGAAGGACACAAATCTGAACTGTCAGAAGCCATTTACCATGCTAATCCTTCCAGCATCTCATGAGACCAGTAGGCTCTTCCAGTGGCTACTGAATTTTCCCCTTTAAACTTTAAATTTACCCCTCTTTCTTTATTCTCAGCATCTGTTCATTCAGTTTAAACAATTTCCTGTTTTCCTAATAGAGGGAGAACTGATTAGACACAGATTCTGTTTGTTGTACTCCGGCCAAAATTGTGGATTAGGTGGTTATTTTTATTATTTCTAGCACCACTTCTGTAGGTCCCATTAATAATGAGGTTCCCTGATACAGCTTTGGTATGTACAGGAAGAAAACTGAGGCTGGGGGAGAAGGGATAAAAGGAAACCAAGGCCATGAACACATGGCAGGAGCCAGCCAGCTCAAGACTCACTCTGCATGTCTTTGGAGATGATGAGACAAGAGCCAGCCCCAGCCTGGAAATGGTCGCAGGGCATTAGGTGACATAACCTGCCCCAGAGGCAGGCAGGTGTGCTAGTGCGGGCTCGGTGCTGTCCCAACACAGTCTGGTGGCTTCCAGCTGACCGTCAGCTCCGGTCCACCAGCCACAGCCTGGCACTGTACCTGTCATGCTGTACCTGTGGTGCAAGTGTGCTGGAAGGAGAGTCCCACGTCCCCTGCCAGCCCTCAGCCCTTGCACCACCCTGTCTCCATCTTCCTCGGGATCTCCTGCCTCCCTTTCCACAGCCTACCCCTGTAATATGTTTTTGTTGGTTGGTTGAGGAGAAACTCTTCAACCTAGGGCACTCAAATGAAGTTTGAGTGGTGTTTCACAACGTCCTTCAGCAGAGGACCCAAGCCCAAATACTGGACCATGCACCCAGCAGACACGTCTCTGGCTTCCTATGAGTCATGCCAGGCAGTGACTGCTTTTACACAGACCAGGCTCATTTTCAGCTTTGCCTTTTCGTTTATTCACAGATTTAATTTGCATGTAAGCAACTGCAGTGCTTCTCAGAGGACTAAGGACCTCCTCTGAGCTAAGGACCAGGACACCCTCCTGTGGTAGCAGAAGCAGGGCAGAGCCTCGGCCATGGGGCCGAGAGGAGAGTCAGCAGTGGGTCTAAGCAGCGTGTGACGAGTTTGGAGTTTGCACCATAGCCAGAGCTGGCAACCAGCATGGACTTCTTCACCTCCTCCCTCTTGCAAAGCAGGGCAAGGGGAAGCACCCACCCAATTGCACACCCTGGCCCTGCTGCACTGCTGTGCTCTGTTGTGCACTGCTCTGGGGGTGCACCCCACTCCCGGCCCCCGCACTGGGAGTGCAGGCAGGGAGCGAGGACAGGCTGCAGCCCAGTTTTAATGTTTTTTCTCAAAACAAACAAAACCACCAAGCTTAATTTGCTCAAACAAGAACAGATCAAATTCTATTTCCCTGAATGCAGAGGGAATAAAAAAATTAAAAAGATAGTTCAGGTTGTGGGCTTGAAGTCAGGAGTGGGACGGCAGGAGCCTTTCCTCCCTGGACCTTGTGTTGTGTGTGGCTGAAAGCAGGGGCACAGCCAAAAGGAGAGCTGCTCTGGCCACGCTGAACTGAACCGTTTTGGTCTGTCAGTCTGGAGTGTCTCCTGTGCCTGGTCACACAGATGCTGTATGCGGGACATACATTGCTCAGAACAGAACATCAACTAAACAGGCCACAGACACCACAGAGACAAACAGCGCCTCACCATTCACTGCGGGTGAAGCCCAAGCTCTCAGGGTAACACCAGGGATGTGTTTCGTTGCATGCTAACGGTAAAGGATTCTTTCCCCATTGTGCTGTGCCATCACAACGTCTCCAGTTCACGAGTCAATCGAGTGTACCAGTACTCACTGGTGGCTCGTTTGCAGTATTAGACAGGCAGCAGGGGTGCACTAAAAGACCATACACTAGTGTGCACTGTGGCACTCATAAAATAACATACCCACAATTAGGGGCATCTTGGGTGTATATAGAGCATGGCTTTCCCTCCCTTTAGACTTCCAGGCTCTAAAACCAGTCCCTTTGTTGTTTAAAGGTCTCTTACGCAGAATCTCAAGACAATCATGACTGCCACACGGTCAAAGACGCACACGTACAAACATCGATTCATGGAGATGGAGTTAGGCTGGTGCTGTGCCGAGTCACAGAGATCTGCTAACACACTCACTAACGACTACGCAGTCTTTTACCCACGCCGACCGCAGGAGCAGCCCAAGCAGCTTTGCACTTACATGATACAAAAGGGAAAATCCAAAAGAGTCTTAAACCTGCTGGATTGTTGCCTACCTTTTCCTGAAGGGAAGAAGCAATCCATCTCCACGCTGCTGCGGGAATGGGAAATGCAGAGAGCGCTGCTGGGGACCAGACCTTCCTGAGGTGGGCTGCGCTCCGTGGTCCGGACCAAACACCAGCCTGGCCTTTCACTCGGCCTCTCCAGCAGCTCCACGGTCTGCCCCACCTGAACACTCAGCTCGCTGCTGTGGCCCGCTGTGAAGTCCTGGAGCACCACGGTTAGTTCACACCCTCCAGACAACTGCCCAGGTTTCAACAGGAAAAAAAAAAAAGAACAGGTCTAGAAGTTAGAGAGGGCAGGATGAAGGCAATCATCTTTGCATCATATTTACACTGGCAAAGACAGCATTTGTATTCCTTAGAAGCCAAGTTAATCATTTCTTTTGTCAAAGTTCAACACGTGGCCCTGGTTTCCTTTACCTCTTATTGATTCTGCTGCGCTGAAGTGAGAAACCAAAGCTACCCACCCAGTAACCTTTTGAATGCTAGTGGTGGGTGAATTTTTTAGCTGTGAATTCTCTAGCTGTGGGTGCCCATCAGAAACCTTGCAGTTTTTTCTTGCTTTAGTTTCCGGGGTGACTTCCTAGACTGGCAATAGCCCAGGCTGCCTCGGCGCTGTGCCCTCATGGCAGGACAAATTCCAGCTCAGCCTCTATAGCACGAGCTAGACACATTCCCACATGCCACCAGTGCAATGAGGAAACAGCTACAGGTGTTTCTGCAAAACAAGACACATTCTCTCATCTTCCCAAACTTGCTCTAGGGACCTCTTAGGAGACAAGGGAATCCTGACTGGGCTGATCAGAAAAACTCCTCCCCAGCCCTCTGATGGAAAACAGAGGTGTAAATATATAAACACAGAGTGATTGATTATATGCTGACTTCCAGGATTTGTATCTAAGAATAAATGTATCAACTAACTTCCGTACAGAGCACTGGCAACCTGCTGCTTTCCTTCAGCCTCTCACCTCGAGACTCTTGAAGAACAATTCTGGTCTCTGTTTAATCACAGTCTCGATATAGCCAGAGGCCGGATATATATGCACTTGTATGTACAGCAGAACAAACCAGAAGAAGTGATTGCACAAGCAGCAGAGCTAATAAAGCTTGTTTTGTCACAGATTTGGATCTTAGAGGTTGATTCTAAAAGGGTGTAAGCATAAATCTTTAGTTTTTCCGGTGAGAGGAACCTCTCTTAATGCTCCTCTGCAGCATAGATCTCTTGCTGTCTGACTGTCATTAGGGGCCCTCTTTTGAGTCTCTCTCCTCTCTGTGCTGCCTGCTTCCCTGAAGCATGCAGAAATCTTTGAGGCCCATATTCCAGTGTCAAATTTGATAGAAAAGTTGTCCACTGATTCAAAAGTTATTAAGATGAAAATAGTAAACAAACAAGCTGATTCAGAACAGTGGAATACCATAACCCTCCCCATTTGTTAGGACAGGAAGCTGAACCCAAGCCTACTAATAAAATGTTTTTAAAAGAACACCTTCTAAATCCAAGTGACTGGGGGAGAAATCCCATAAGATGCTGAGTGTCTCTGTGAAATCAATGAGAACTGGGATCTGCTTATCCGCTTGCACGGGGGAGCTCGTGAGGGAAGGACACTTGTCTCTACAGGCTTCACTCTTCAGCTGGTACAATCTCAAAGTCCCTTATCTGCGCCCGAGTGGCCCTGAACACACACTCCCATGGGAACAGCCTGTCTCCCCACTCTGTGGCATAGCGGCTTGTGTGTCTAAGGCAGGTGTAAAGCAATCCCGTTCACGGAGGTGATATTTACATTTACAGAAAGGGGTCAGTGGACAAGGACCGGTTCTCACCTGTCCTGTGTCTCTGCCGTAGACGAAATGCTAGATTTGGGGAAGAAGAAGGAAATATTTCTCTGAAAGATTATTTGTAAATAAAGAGAAAAAACAAACAAAACAAACCATGGCAGCTGTTCAAGGCCATTCAGACAGCGTGCCCACATTAATCCTGGCAGAGGGAGCTCACTGGGGTGAGGAAAGCACTCGAGAGAATCAGTTCAGCACCCAGTTATGCAGTTTACCAGCAAACCCACCGTTCGGCACGCTGACAGCATCTCTCCATAACTGGAGCACAAACATTCACAGGTATGGTAAGAGTAAGATATTGCTGTAACTATGGAGATTTCTTTGCTATGGACTAATTTAGGAGTAGAAAATAGTTCTGATCAGTACGGTGGCTTATCTGGTGTGGTATGAGATATTTAAGACACAAGAAAAGAACCTGATTACTTCTTGGTAAATACACTGCAAATCTTACCAAATGTGATGATTTTCCTCTAATTCTTTCACCACTCCTTGCCAAGAAGATTTTCTTTCCATCATGTTATGCTATCTATGATACTTCCTCTGAAAATAATAAAATTTCTCCTTCTTTTAGGGGGAAAACGTGAGCAAACGCTCTGCTGTGTCTGCTGCTCTTGCAGAGAGAAATTTGCAGCCCCTACATGCCCTGCACTCCAGTACCACTAGGGGTCCGTGTTTGCCATCACACAGCAAGACAATTTGCTATGAAGAATTAACTCTCACTTCTCTGCAAAGTGCCTATCGAAGTATGAGGTACCGTGGTTGGGCATGAGGGAGCTGCTTCAGACAGGATCCCCAGACCCATCGCTTCCAACAATAGGGGCAGAGGATGTTCCAGAACATTACAAAAATTACTCAGATGGTTCAGGTTAATTTTTAGAAGGTAAGTCATTTTTATTGCTTAAGCAGGAAAGATGAAACAGCCCTGAAATATTCCAGGGAAAAAGGTCTGATGAAGACAGCACTTGGGAAGGTTTGGGACTAACAAAGCCCTTCTCAGGGAGCATCAGCCTTGGAAGGATTGCCCCAGGCAGCTCCCTGCTCCCCGCCTGCGACTGCCCTGAGCACTGCGGTCTGTGGGGCAGCTCACCTCAGAGCAGTCTGTCACAGGCCTTTGTCAACCCCTTCCCAAATAACTAAACATCTGTGATGCAAACGGATGCTTCAGTGAGGGCAACACCTGTACACATGACCCCGGAGGGGGCTGGAGTGCTTCATGATCCTCAGGTACTACCCAGCCCTGAGCTCCTGTTTTCTCTGCTTCATTAAAAATAGCAACTCAATATCATGAGAACTGGCAGTAATCATCCCTTCTAGGAGATGCTCCACACCTGGGGTGATGAAGCTCTTCCTCAGCTAGCGAGATACTCACTCCCCCCAGCTTTAGAAGCCTACCTTTGATGTGCAAGGGAGTGAACTAACCCTCCCTCAGCTCCGCAGAAGCCGTGAATTTTTATCACTTGCTCCTCCAAGGTTCTCTGGATGGAAACACGGACCAGGGCTTCCACCTGCTCTAACTCACTGGTTGGAGCCAGTGCTAAAATACCAGATTTTCAGGGAAAGGGCCCCTCTCTGGCAGGAGGAATCAAGCAGGTGCAGGTGCAGTTAGCTCTGGCAGGGGCCCACAGGTCATTTTTAGGTGCCAACCACAAGCAACAGAAAAGGAGCTCCTTCCTTTCGCCCAAGGACTTCCAGCCTGCTCTGTGTCTTACGTACCACCACACTGCAAAGAACATTTACGTACCAAATTAACCCACAGCAAAGTAATCTCTCTGGAAGCTCGTATTGTCCTAATACATCCACAGTTTGTAAGCCACTGAGGAACAATGCAAATACATCAGATTCCCGATGACAGAAATCCTTTCACCTATGAAGTGATCCCTCAAGCTATCCGTTACTTAATTTGTTTTTGAAGGGTAATTTTCCAATCTCAGAGAAGTACATGAAGCTTCTCTCTACCTCGGAGCATGAAAATTGAAATACAGATGGGCTGCTGTTTTCTCACACGTATTGCATTTGGTTTGGAAAGAGAGAGGAAATAGGGAACGCCCTTGAGGTTGAACTTCACAGGTAAATTGCTTCATACTTTAACATGTAACGTTCACTTTTATTATTCCTGTGATAAAAACTACTATTAAAGCCACCGACTGGATATATATAAAACCCAGACAGCAGTCTAATCTGCATATGGTACAACGAGATCAGTGAGAGACGTTAACATAAAAATGACAATGCAACATGCCTTTGTGGAGCATGAGGCATAACTGAAAGCTCTGACAGCGGCAAATCCAGTGAAGTACACAGAAGCAACAGCTTTAAAATTAGGAAGAAAAGGAAATGGAAGAAGGAAATAGCAAAATGTGATGAGGAAGCAGGATGGCCCCGAGCAGTCCAGAGCGAATGTGCCACGTGTCCTGAGAGAAGCTAGCAGGAGCTCCAGTCTGTCTCCATGGTGCCTGCCACCAGCAAGCCATCTCTGCGTTCACTCATTCCTGGGCTAGAACGCATCACTGTGTGTTCAGTGTGTAAGTGTTTTCATCAGGGTGTTCTAAAACTGATCAAACCCGAGCTAGAACAGAGCCTTGCCCTTTGTCACCGGTGCAGGTAGGGAACCAGCCACACAGCCATTGAACACTCCCCTCTCTACCGTCTGATATTGCTCATTAACCTCTGAGCATCAGTGCCAGCACTTCATGCCAGACACTGACTCTGGTGGATGAGTTTTGTCATGACTTACACGAGCCTTTTTGTTTCTGGGAACACCAACCGAGTGCCCGTCAGCTATGGGAGGTGAAGGGCAAGCCACCAAAATGATCCCAGGTATGGACACGTCTGTCTGCAGGGGCATCCAGGCTGCTCCACGCACAGGAGCCAGCTCAGCTCCAAGGCCCAGCAGGTACTGGTTAGCGGAGGATTACCATGAGATGGTCTTTCCTGAATTACAGTATGTGTGCACGGCCACTGCTGCATCTCTTTAGCTTCCAGCCACAAAGCAGCAGCCAGAGGAAGCAAGGCTGAAGACCATATTTATCATTCTACTGCAGAAGAAAAAGACCCATCAGGACAGAGTCTGTTCTTCCTTCCCTCTAAAATAGATCTTAACTAGTACTAAATCCACTCCAGTTGACACAAAATGGGGAATGAATAGCTCTGTAACAGGGTAAGCAGGGATTTAGGAGATGGGAGTCTGGAGAGGGATTCCTCAGGCCCTTAAACGAGTGACTAAATGGTTTATCCTGCAAATCACAACACATCTCACACGGGTTCTAAAAGATGAACCCAGGCTCTGAGAGGCAGAGAACTCATGACAGTGATACTGTGGTAGTTTTATCAGTGTAAGTGAATAAAGACCAGCTGCCCCAGCAACTGTAGCAGACTTCCAATTGTTTGTTTCCACAAGGTGGAAATACTGGGGTGCTTGGTCTTCCCTCCTCTGGCACAGTGCCATAATCAAGGTTTTAGTCCTTTCATAACTAAGGTCTTAAGTTTGTTAGAGGCTTATGGACCACACCGTGGTCTGTGAAATGTGAGGGCACACGACAGACAACCTGGCCAGCTGTTCTGTCAGGGAGCTACATCTGACACTCATGGGAGATCCTGTGAGCTGGACCACACAGCCAGGGCTTTGATGCTGCTGCCTCCTCGCAGCCAGCCCTGGGGCAGATGCTACATGTACCTGAGCAGTTCCTTTGGCTCAGCGCTGTGTTTGAATCCCTGGCTGCATGCTGAGGAATGACTACAGCCCAGACAATCTCCTTGCCAGCCCCTGCTACTCACCGCCAAGTGAAGTGCACAGACCAGTTATACTTCGGGTTCTCCGTTTCCAAACAAGCCTATAGTTTGGTCAGACCCTTCTCACAACTGAGGAGCAACAAAGAACAGGAAAACACCTTTGCACCAACTCCTTTTGAGTATCACACTGCCTGAAAACACGGTAAGCTCAAGCTGCCATACCTTTGCCAAAGCCTGTTAGACAACCATCAGTTGTCTGGCCTAAGGGCTCATGACTGCCAAAGCTGTTCTGTCAATCTGTAACACACGAGTAGCCTCTCATGCAGTGTTAAGCTGTTTAAAAATAGATCACAATGTAAAGAACCATGCCCAGTCCAACTCACTATGCTAAATTATCCAGTCTATTCTTTTTTAACATGGCTGTATCATTTGTTCATATTTATCTTCTTTTCCTTTTTCTGCTCCTAAAATGCTTCCATTTCCCCTTCAGTGTATTTTTCAAACATAAAATCCTATTCAGAGGCAGCACACGGCAACCGCAGGATGTTTCTGGTAGGTAAGACATCGTTTATTCTGCAGTACAAATTTCAGACCAACATCTGATTTTCAGTCAAAGAATCAGCAATGGAGATCAGGGTCAGAAGAGCTGCTCAGAGTATGTAAGTATTTTGAAATATGCCAACATGGTTGCAGAAATCCACACTAGCTGGTTATTGTATTCAACATGACACAGAGCTCTGCTAATTTAAACAAAGCATTCTGTGTGGTGCGGCACTGGGTCCTAATAAAAATTGCTAGTTTTCTGTTAGCCCATCTGGTTTTGGACGACAGCCAGTTTTGGACAGAAGCACTTAGTCACCATAAACAACCTACTTCAAGAGGATGAGAGAGGCAGTGGGAGCAAGAATGGCATTTGCATTCTTATAAAGAGATTAAAAAAGGGAGTAAGACCGCTTAGATGTTGATTCTGCCTGCACTGAAATAGATTCAGGAGCTGTCACTGTAGCTGGGGGACAGGCATGAGAAACCTTATGCCCCTCAGAGTTCTTGGTGAAAATTTCTGTGATTTCATAGAGATTTTCTTTTTACTGGGAGGTTAGAGAGAGATCAAATCCAGAAGAAGCCTTTGAGGAATTTCAGTAGCTTGAGTTTTCTTCCTTTGCAAGAGGCTGTGTTTGGATTGTGAACACCGAGTCACGCACGTTCCTCCCTCTGAAGGATGCTGAGCGGAGAGCTCTGGCAATTCTGGGGAATGCTCCACTGCATCGGAACATCCTGTGGGGATGGGTTGTATTTCAGGAGCAATGAGCTGAAGCAGACAGAACCTATTTTGAAATCTTTCTTGCTCTTCAGGCCCCTTTACCCATCTTTCATTAAGAGGGAGTTGGTGTTTCCCACCCTTTCTGTTTCGTCTGACCAAACAAAGAGGAACACTGCCTGAGCTTCTCTAGCAGGTCTCTTTATATTTAAGCAATTAGTCAAACACATGGCTAGGATCATGGTGACAGCCCTGTAGCTCAAATGTGCCAGCTTTGCTCCTCTCGGTGAGGAGATAACAGAGACATCTGGATGTACAGCATTCTATAAATCAAGATAGTTAAGTTATTCCACAGCAGGAAGAAGAGACTGAATAGGCATGTGGGACATATAAATATGCTAACAGAAAGAAATCTGGTGTTATGGTCTCAAATAGCTCATACTTTTCCTATCCAGCATCTCTTGCCAGTGTCCCTACTAGAAGACCATTTCCCGATTGTGCTGAATTTTCAAGTCTGGCATTTGCTGTCACCTGCAGAACAGCTTGGATGGAGCTGTCTGAATTATTTCTGGAGCCTTTTTTTTAGAAAGTAAGATTAAAGTTGACCCAAATTAAACAGCACATTCAACTAGGAAAAATGCTTTTGAAGATAAAGACAACCAGGCTCACTTTGTTTTACCCAACAAGTTGAACCACAGCATCAGCCTGTGTTTGACCATATACGATTGCTCATAGGATTGCTCACGGCATTTAACTCAGAGAGCTGGTACCCAAGTTTCATTCCTTTCCCTTCCCTGGAGAAGCAGATATAATCTGTGTTTTCTCAGTGACACAGAGCCAGCAGAACTGGTTCCAAACCCCTTTCCTACCACTGTTGTGGAAGGTGAGAAGCGCCGGTGGCTGAAACCCTCCAAGATAATCCCCCACCTGCCATATTTCACAGCCACAAGATGTTTTAAACTCACCCACAGTTAATAAAAGCACAAGGATAGACTGAAATCAGAGAGTACTAACAAGTTTCTTTCTTTCATATGTCCAGTACAGCCTGAGCAAAGCAGGCAATCTTGACCCAGGAGGTCAAGGATTTCAGTCAAACAGATGACTCATCAGACACCACCTCCCCAGAGACTGCTAGCCAGTGCACAAACCCCGATCAGGTGTTCTGGCCAGGAACCTTGTGAAACACCCCCAGGTACAAACAGCACAGGTGAGGTGACAGCCAAAGGTCTACGCAGCAGATGCGTTTAAAATAGACACCCACTTGTCTGCATCACATAGACACATTAGGCAGATGCCCTCCCCAGTGGACAGCCACGCTCAGCTCCCAGCACTGAGCAGTGCAGAGGGCTGGTGGGAGGATCTGCCTTCCTGAGTCTCAGGTCCAGCGATGTCCGTTCACCATGGACCCTCTGCTGATCCTCACTGACCTGCCTCAGGTGCTCTTGTCTCTCCTAAAACACACACACCTTAGCGCTGCAGGCTGGATGTCTGAAGGCAGCACGGATGGGGAACCCAACGTACAGAAATGCAAAAGCCTGCACTGATTCTTGGTAGCATCACAGGAAACCACAACACTCCTCCTTCAGAGGTATAAGCTTCTCAAAATGGGTAAGGATCTGAACAGAGAAACCAAAAACATGATGATGGATTTAAAGCATCCCCTGATTTTTTTTTCCTCCCCCAAATTGTTGAATTCACAGAACAGATGTTTTATATAAAACTGGCTTTATTTTTAATTGGAGGAGATTATCCAAACTATGTCTAAGCCACATGGTCCCACAAGTCTGCCTCCCCTCTGCCGTTGCTGGAGAGGCTAGCTTGGCATCCTGCTCCTTTCCCAAGTCGTTTCCTTTTTACAGAATTAATGGCTGCTATTTTTCTTTTTTATTGTTGGCCCCTAAGTCCCTTTACTATAAATCAGGGCCTTAGGCCCAAAATTAACTCAAAGGTGGATTTGGGTAAGTTGCTGTTGAAGATTTTCAGCAGTAGGCTTGTCTAGCATAACATATAGGAAAATGCAGATGTGCAATGACAGCAAACGCAGCGGGAGGAACGATGACAGCGAGTGGCGTTCATCTCCAAGCTGCCGAAGGAGGACCTGGTCCTGGTTGGCACATTTTCCTGCCCCTCTTCCCCTTGCAGGTGTCACACTGCAGAGTGCGAATTTTCAGATGGATTTAGTACATACTAGAAAAACCAGGGCACGCTGCTGACATGACTGTTAGGCAGCGCTGGGTGCCAGGCAGGCTTCAGGCTGAAAGAATGTGTGACGGCTGAGAGCACTGCTCTGCCCCAGTACCGCACTGGGTGCGTGGCTGGGCTCAGCGCAGCCTGGCCGTCCAGTGCCTATTCCTAGGACCAGTGCAGCCCATGAAATCCATCAGTAGAGAGCAATAGTGCTTCTGGTAGATCGAAGTCACGCTTGAACAGGCTGAGGCTGTAACATAAACTCTGGATGCTGTTTGGGTGAGACGGTTGCAGTTAGTCTGACAGCAGCTGGAGGCAGCCAGGCAGCCCCACAGATCTTTCTCCCTCTCTTCCGAGCTATTTTTCCTAATGCCTGTTGTTTACTGGTTGTTACATTAAAGTCTCATCCTAACGATATGCTCCAGCTCCGTGCTCCCATTAGTCACCATATGAAACCAGGCTTCTGCTGCTGCAAACAGGCTGCATGGGTGAAGTCTGCTTGAAGCAACGTCCACTTGGAGCAGGAGACTTTGCAGAACTGTTGCATGTCCATACCCTCTGTCAGTGTTTGGCGCTGTGGAAAAAGGATCTTGAGGGAGATGATTTCTTGTGTTTGAGTCCTCCCCGCTGCTTGCCTTGTCCACCGCTCCCACTGAGCCTTTTCAGCACTGCTGCATGATCTTCAGCCACCACAATGGGTAGCAGCTTGAGTTCTCACAGTTAAATCCTGGGATTTTCATTCTCCTCTCCATAATACTGCTATTTACTTGAGGTGACCTCATTTGCCAAGTGATGTAACAGGGTGCACGATCGAGCCTGGCACGTCTAAGCAGATGTCTTCAGTGGACACAGAAACAGCATTATGGAATGAAAATATCGCCTAAAACCTGAGCAGCACAAGAGATTACAATGGCCTTCAGGCAGATCAGCTTACCTAAAATAGTGATGAAGGGCCTTTGGCTGCAGTCGTACGCTTTGTAAAATGAAAGACTGTTGCTTGTACTACTGTAATGTGACTCCCAAAGGAACCAGCAGCTGCAGGTTTTGAGTTTTATCATTCTTGGCCTCTCTGTTTGATAGAGTTAACTAGAGCATGCCCAGACGACACCCCTCCCCCAACATTTTCTTCTTTAACTAGAATAACAAAAAATGGTTCCACATTCTTTTTTGTTGTGTTTCTAATGTTTCTTTTTGTTTCTAGTTTCTAATGAGGTAATAAATTCTATTTCAAACAAGAATATAAATCCCGAGTTCAATAGTTGATCTGACTTGCTTTGTTTCAACTGAAAGGAAATGCTCGTTGACTTTGCCTTTACATTTGCTGTCGTGTCACCCAGTCAGGAAGGCTATATATGAACCAATGAAGTCCAACACAAACAAGTAGAAGACTGAGAGGAGCCTAAAAGAACTTGCTACATTCGTTTATCAAAGGATGAGCAGAATAATAAGGTCTATTGATAAGCACATCCCCAGCTCCTGCTTCATTTCTTTCACTGCACCCACTTCAGATAAAATACTCTGGCCTGTGCAATCACTGTTACGTGTAAATGGTTCCTGGACAAATATGTTCATTTCTGCTCTTGTTAGACTCACTTCAATCAACACAGAGCTTCACTTTTCAAAGATGGATGTCTATGTGTTCCCACCACACTCAAGCATGTGTTCTTCTGTTCCACAAAACCACGTCTCTTTAGCACATGCAGAAGGTGACATGAACTGAGCTTAAAATGTCCTCAGGGTATGTGACAACGTGAAATGCAGCAGAGCCCAGGATAAACAAAAGATTTTGGTAGCCAAGTGTAAAATTTTCAGCATGAGATCCAAGCACACTTAAAGTTTGACATTACCATACTCAGTGAGTCTCTAAAGCCTTGTGGAGGATGTGTTCAGGGCAGCTCAATTAGAGAGCTACTGCTGGGGATTCCAGAGGCACAGAGGAGGGCTAGAGCCTGAAGCCAGAGAAGTTCGGCATGAATTGAACACTTACGTCCTTGGGGTTTCTTTTGAAAATCATAGGCTAAATCTCTATCTTATCCTTAACTGGCAGATGTAAAGATATGTGCTCAGGGCAACTACATCTGTTTTTTTGCTAGAAACCGGGAAATAAAGAGAAGCTGTGGAAGAAATCCTGTTGTAGAAAGGCAGTGAATCCTTGCCGTTTGACAGCGGATCTGACCAGCTTTGTTCCAGGCGGAACAGCAGAGGGTTTTGGGGCATTCCAGCTACAGACAAGAGGGACAGCTGGAGCCTGTGCACGGAGGAGTGGAGACGTGGGGAAAGCACAGAGCTGTGGCGGAACTGGGGCTGTAGAGACAGATGACTAAAAGTAGGCCTGGGGATGGTGAACACCAGCAGCGGTAACTAACCAGGTCGACAAACAGCCCCCAGTGCTGATCAGCACTTGTCATGAAACCAAGCAGGTCCTATACAAAACCTTGATTCACTTTAATTACCCAGACTACATACCTGAGAACCCAAGAACAAGGGCAGAAACAACTAACCTTTGCCACACCTTTCTTAAACTCCACTTACCAGTACTCTTAACATCCACAGCCTGTCCTCCATACACGTGTTCATATGGTATTAACACTATATTAATTGCACTTACTTAACCTGAATAGCCAACAAGACACTTCCTCGGCTAAATATCTCCTTTTCCAGTCACAGAATTGTGTTCCCTTAATACATGCCATTTTATTAGTTCATTATTTCTTCTTTCATGCTGTGAGATTTTTGCCACAAGCAGCTGTTTCCTTTCATAAAAGGTGAGCCTATTTTGGACAAGGACAGAAATGATCTGCAATAAGTAAGCCATTTCCTCTATCCCAGGCAATGCAGTAGCAGAGCTGTCTGTGCAAACCTCATTAACCCCTACCCAGTCTAAAGGAAAAACCTCTGCTGGCCTGAATGAGTCCTAAGTGGAGGGAAAATGTGCTTGAACTAAAAGAGGATGAACCTAGCCTTTACTGCAGCAACATGGGCTCTACTGTTGCGTCACTATACATTATGCTGTAATTACGAGCTGGTGGCTATTTCAGCGATAAATTTCTCCAAGAAAATTATGAAAACACAATGTAAAACATGCTTCTTGCCTTCTCAGGAAAGTACTACTGCTCAGCTGCAGCAGCAAGCTGTCTCCTCTGCTCCAGTGCTGAGAAGCTCCTGGGCCCCCCAAGGATAGGCTGTTCCTGCTGGGGCAGGCGGGCTGCTCCCCAGGGAGGGCAGGGGCAGCAGAGGACAGTTGTGGTACCAGTGCCCTGAGAGCTGGGATGCGGCTGTAGGGGATGGAGAGCTCTGAGACAGGTCCCTTCCCTAGGATTGCAGGTAAACTGCTTTCAATGCCTAATGTTGGATAGGGTATCAGTCAAAATGGCCAACTCCTGAATGTTTTCAAAAACTCTTGTAGCCTGCTGGTCTTGAAAAGTGAAGGGTGCTCTGTCAGCTAGAGCAGTACAGCCTTTCCACCCACTGTCCAGCTAGAGAGGCTTTAAGGAAAAGGAGATAACTGAGGAAAAAAAAAATCAGGATAATGTGTTCTGTCAAAATTTTTTTCTCTTTTTTTAAAAAATCCCTGAATTACACAACTTCAGTTTGGCGCTGAAAGCTTGAAAGTAAAGTGGAGGGGCAAACACATTTCAGAACTCTAACAATTGTCTCCTTCTTGCTCTCCCCTGAATTTACAGAGTTCAATGCAAGAAGCAAAACTGTAGGTCTAACTCAGGGGAGCACCCACATGTACATGCAAGCTCAGTAAAAACTGTAAATGATGCTCTTTGGGAGTCAGGACTGATGGGAGTACTTACAATCAGGACAAAACAAGCAGCAGTCCGTAACCATGGAGAAGCGATTAAGAATGCGGCGAGACCGTTTGATCCCATGGTTCCCCAGTGTCTCCATGGGGTGGGATGCTATTTTATGTCCGGAGAGAGGGATGTGAGTCACTGAGAAATAAAAGACTTGGTTCCATTCCCCAGTTTCTATTTATTCTCTCTGTGTTACACCAAGCATATGGCAACTTCATTACAGAGACCACAGTCAGCTCTCACGGATATTGATGACGAAGGCAAATGAGCACCTTCAAAACCGGACCATAGTTTTGCTGTTTCTCGGTTTCTGTATCAGTTGCAGTAAAAACTCTTGAGTGTTATTTCAAGAATGTCATAAAGCCATTTTCTTGTCATCCAGCCACAAGGTCCTCAAATATAAGTACGTGATACTACAGAGACTTTGGATAACACCAAATACAATTCTTTCAGGCTGAAATCACCAGTAAGGAATTAAAAAAAAAATGTAGAGGAGTGTGTATTTTCCAAACTGAATCCAAAGAGAATTACAGGTATTTCCAGAGCATTTACTCACCACAGTGGCAATACTACCAATATAGCTAAACCTTATTTCTTTCATAGGAAGGACAATTTCATCTTCTACAGAAAAGAAAATGTTTTATCATCCAGTTTTGGGGGTTTTTTACCTCCTTTAAACTTGCAGCCACTTGACACTGTCCACCTCTATCAGGATGCTATGCATTATCAAGTGAACAATAATTCATCGGATATTTGGAAAATTACAATCCCAGATGGTTCTCTTACAAAGATTTCTACAACTTGCTGGTTCCACTACATCCATTTGGTTTCTATTTGTAGACTAAATGTCATTTACATTGGCTGACTCAGTTTTCCTTTTCTGATCACCCTCTGACATTTCATGCCATTCTTTTTCTCAGCCTCAATTCCGCTTTGCAAACCACTAACGTTTGCATCGTCATCCATATCATGGGCTTCTCTCCTCCTAGTGCTAACTACATGATAGGAAATACTGATTCTCATGAATCTGGTTCAGCAATAACAAGGGTACACTTTAATTTATTAAAATTATCATGTGTCACCATAGACAAGACATGCAACTAATGTAAATTCATGTTTTAGCCATGGTAACAGAAACTGCACCAACTACTGACACACTGTAATTCTTTAACTGATCCAAAGTCTTCTACAAACACATCATCTAGGATTTTGCTAGTAAAAATGAACGGTCCAGCGAAAATGAACAGCCTTCCCTGCTAACACATGTAAGCTTATTTTTTAAAAAAGAACTGCTAAAGCATCTTTATTTACTAAAAATGGAAAGTTACTCACAAATCCAACAGTGAATAAAGAGAAAATTGATCTAATCTCACTTTACAAAAAGAAAATGTGGCCTGTCAACAACACTAAACGAAAGGATTACTGTAAAAAACCAGCCAGAAAACAGTCATTCAAAAAATGGGGATACAGCTTATTGCTATAGCAATCGACGGCTATAGGTGTGGCTTAATAAACAGAGGTTCGGTTCTCCCATTTATAGAATTGTTTCTAAACGGCTCCTTGGGAAAACGCTAGCAAGACCTTTACTCTCAAGCAAAGTAAAGATACTGCAGGAATCTGGTGCCCTTCTTTCGAGGTATGGGTCTGCTGTCACCACCCTCCAAAAGGGCACCCAGAAGAGGAGGGTTTGTGAATCGCACTGCTTAAGCAAATGCCTCTTAGCTGGATTCCTTCGTGAGTGAAACCTCCAGCACCACCTGCGCACGGCACGAACCTGCTACAGCTCAGGAAAACTGCCCTGCGACTTGACCAACACTTTCTAAACCTTCACCTGAAGTATAGAATCAGGGATGGAAAATGTAAAAGCCGACATACCTTCCCCTCTGGCAGTTCAACAGGTGTGTGCTATTTTAGCTAACCCTGTCTCCGTGCCACTGCCACCTTGACGTCATTGTCACCGGGTTGACAAAAGGTTTCCATGACAAATAAGAAAGCTGATCTGTTATCTCCCTTTGGGAGGAAACTGAAATGCTCCCTCTCCCATATTCTGCTAGAAACACCCATCTTGTTTTTGGCACGTAGCATAGAGGGTGCATTTTTGTGACTGCTTCTGATTTCTCTCTGCTCTGGAAAAGAGAAGCCAAGTTGTTTGTTGTTTTTCCCCTAACTTAAAACAGAGGGTGTCACCCTCATTCCACTGCGATCCCACCCACCTCACCCACAGCACAGTCTTCTTTGCAGGCATGCTGACTGCCATGCTGAAAAAGAGAACAGATAACACTGGAAGGGGACAAGCTTTGAAGCAATGAACAAAAAACACTATTAAGACATTTGATTCTCCTCTTGGCTCTAATTTATTACCTCTACTAGCAGGCATGGCCCATAATAGCTAGCAGATGTTTGAAACATCTCGTTTTGAACTTTGCCTAAGATTAAGAAACAGATCTCATAGCATTTAAATAGCAACTGCAGAATGAAATAAGGTTGCCTTCCTGATGTGACAGAAACATTCACCTTAGCCATAAACAAGCATGGCCTGTAACTGCCTCTGGAAATACTGAGGAAGCTGAATGTCTGTGCTCTGGCACCCACACATTATAAATTTTATGCACGACTAATTTGCAGCAATTGACATGAAATAACCCCAATGGTTCTTGGGTTTTTGCTACAGTTTACCCAGGCCTACAGCTCACCACAGGTGGGAGAAGGCTGGACTAGCTCGGCAACCAACACCAGGTTAGCAAATTCGCAGGTCTGCATTTATTTGTTATTAACATTTCTATCCTCGCTGCATCAAGGGAGGACCTAGCAGTCCTCAAAGAGAATCATGCCCTGGCTATGCAAACAAAACCCAAGGAATCTTCAAGGAGCAATGAAATACGCTGGCCTGGCAGGGATTCCACCCCATGCAGCAACGCAAATCCGCCGTTTCTGTAAACACCAGGGCCTGGCATTAAATTCAATCTCATGGCATAGTCCCTGTGAACCTCCAGAGCTACTGACTCCCCCACCTCTTGTTCCTACAAAGATTAAACTTCAGCCAAGGGCTAACTTGTTAACTGAAACAGATGGCTAAGCTGGTGCTTTGAGGAAGTTAACATACAAACAGCTAATCCAAAACCAGGTTTAGATCTCCAAAGGAGCTATTGTGTTCTTACAGACTGCATGTATTTCTTCTTTGCTTGGCAGTGTGGAGTTTTCCACAAATTCCTTGCACTTGCAGGTTTCTTGACAGGCACAAACAGAGATCTTACGCAGCAGACAGCCCCGATATGAAACAGATCTGCTGTAGGAGACAAAGATGGCCCTAGCTTTTGTGCATCTGGTTTGAGTTAATAATTTTATCCCCTTAGAATACAGGAGGTTTTTTTCCTAAGCTAGGCTTTTCCGAGTACACATGTTTCTTCTGATTTAGTAACATAAGGTTGTAATACACTGCTTCTCCCACAGATGTGATTTTGGAGCCTCTCCTGAGGGGTACCGCTCACCTTCAGAGGGAGGCAAACTCTAAACCAACTGATTACTATTGTCCTTGGGGAAGAGAAAATGCCTGTCTTTGACTCCCGCAAAGATCATTTTAAATCCTGCCGCACGACAGCTGGTCACAGCTAATGTGGCATGTACTAGTGAAGATGTTTGATCTGAACACGAAAATAGCTAACAGGTTTGCAAATATAATCAATGGATTTAATTCATTGTCCCAGTGAGGTTCACAACTCTGAAGACCTTCAAACCAGTGTAGGTCTTAAAAACACACACGTGACCTCAGGCCAGAGCGCAGTCTATTGCTCCTGAGCGGAGCACAGCATATGCTTAACATTAGGGGCACGTGCTTAACGGGCTCATCAAACGGGTCCTGTTTGATGATTCGGCACAAACAATTTGCAGCTCGGTATTCATCCTCCTTACCGTGAGGAACATGCCCGTGAAATTATGACAGGTCGGTGGCAGGAAATGGAGCACTGCTCTCATCAATGAGACCATTAGGCCGAATGAGCACCCAGTACCAGCTCAGGACAAGCCAACCCGCTCCAGCCCTGGTGGCAAGTCCCGGTCACTATGTTCAGTTTACAGCCAGAGAACAGGCGAAGGAAAACCACCACAGCTAATTAAACACCATAGCTATTTAGCATAAAGAAGCTATATGCAGGAATAATACCCACAGATGTTTTTACTACAGGTTTACAGTAACTCCACCATCCTCAGCAGGTGTCAACACTCCTGACTTGGAGAACACATAGCCTGCATATATTTTTTATTTAATTACCATAATTTTCAGAAATTTTCTCCATGGTGCTCAGAGCAGAATCATTAATCTTCAGTAATCTCTCTGAGCAACAATTTCAACTTTTATGAGCCCAGAGCCCCTCTCTGGGCAGCAGTGGCTGTATTGTCTGAGCTCTGGGGTTTATGCAAGGCAGTTGTCATGGCAACATGGCAGCGAGGGGAGAACCCAAACAATAACTGAGCATCAAAGAACTGTAAGTGCAGGGAAAATTCAGAACTAGGTTCCGTATTAGAGCTACAGGCTGCCCAAACTGCAGATTTTAAAGCTTAGGAAGACGGGATATTATGATAAGCTCTCTTGGGGATGGCTGTGTTCCAGTAATGCATTATCACTGATCTGTTCCCATTACAACCCTTCCATCCATTTTGCTGAAAATGACATGTTTGTGGGGCAGTGGAAAAACAGTCTGAAAAGGAACAATTGCACATCTCTGCTTTTGGTAGAGAAAAGAGAGAGGGAGGAGGAAAAAAAGCTTATAATCAAAACTATACTTCAATAGCAAGCCCGGCTGTTGTAAAAATAATAATGGTCTTGGCTAGCTGCTTGTTGTGGAATAATGAACCCTCTGCACCTTTATAATATTATTGCAGGCATTCTATAGAGCACCCTAATAAAAACAGATGGCTAACTAAATGAGAAAAGGCTGCTGCATTGTTTTATGAGGCAATAATCCAGTTCCAGAACACATAAATTGTAAACTCCAAACCAAAGAGTTTACCCCAAGAACACAGCACAACTTTGTTGTTATTGTTACCCTGTTGCTCTTGTATGTGCTGTTACAGATGTGTTTTCAAAACAATTAAAATTTGAAAGAGTTAGCCACAGAGCAGAGCATAACTATGTCTCAAGTGTGCTGAGTGCCCCAGGCTGTTAGGAACTTTCATGTAAGGAAGGTGCTTCTTTTACGTTCACATGGATTGATTTGCCGCTTAAAGATGGGAACATACAGATATGGGCACTAAAATAACCTAGCAGAAGGCTGCTGCCTGGGACACAGATGATGTCAGTTTTAACTCCTACTCTTGTCCAATGTCTAACTTCAATGCTTCTCCCTCCTACATCCCTTCTGCGTCTTGGAAACGGGGATAGTGCCAGTCACCTTTTCACGAGACCAAGTACAAGCTTGCATTGGAAGTAACAGGGTTTTTTTTTTTGCAAAAAACATGCAGTTTGGATTAGTGCATTTGGATTAGCAGCAAGGCAAAAGCCACCGTAACTTCAGTGAAATCACCAGTCTCCTCCACACCACTGCTAACCTCTGTGCCTGCAGGAGTGGCTGTTGGTCTTCCCTCCGGGCTGATGGGACATGCATGTACTACGGCCTGTCCTGTGTACCTGTGCCAAACTTACCAAGCTATCTGGATCAGCAGGATCTTCTCTTTGCTGCTGACTGCTCGCCCAGCTGCAGGCATTCATGCAACACTTCTATATTTTTCAGCTTCTCACAGATAGCTTCAAGTCTCCATGGAGCAGAACCAGCTCCCCACAGATCTCGGTTGTGTGGTCACTCTAAAGCTACATTTGAAGCTTTTTCTGAGCACAAGCATCTATGAGGTCTCTCAGCCATGTGGATTCTCTAGTACCATGTGTGCCCATAAATACATTTCTCCTAATTAGAGCAGCTTCTGGGTCTCTCTCCCTATCCTTATGCTGATCTCCACAAATTATTTTTGAGATCAGAAGCTTCTGTCAATTTGCTTGAAATTTGTCCAATGGGTACAAAAGTTATTAGAGAGCAGAGCACAAACAGATGTGGAAAAAATGAAAGAAAACCTTGTTTCCCTAGGAAACTAAGTTAAAAACTTTCTCCTACCACAAGATTAAGGGTAAATCTCTTCAGGGTTTCC
>NW_010399410.1:36405-54706 GCF_000710305.1 Buceros rhinoceros silvestris
TACAAACTTGCCTGCCCTATTATACCTCTATTTATATCTATTATCTGTCAACTAGCCACGTTTCAATCCATTTAATACACACCATGTTTATTTTCTATTGTTCTGCTCTGTTAGTAAAGATACCACGTGGCTCAAATCAAGTTCCTCTCTGCCGCTGAGACACTATTTCCTCTATTAGCTTAATTATAAACTCATTAAAAAATTACCAAGCTAGTTTATTTTCATTTTCTGTAACCAGGTGCTAACTGGCATTACTTAGATGAACCGGATTGAATCCACTGTTAACTCACGCTCTTCATTTGTAGTTTCACTGTTACTCCTGGAGTCAATATACCACGTTTGCAGTTCAGTCGTACTAACTAAAACCGAGACATTGCAGTTCTTAAAATCTGCTATCTCTTCATCAAGTCACAGGTGAAGTGGAATGCTTGGACACTTATGGATCCTCTTAGTGTTTTCATTTTTAGGGGAAATCCAATTTCTGAAGGTTTCTTGGGATCTTTTGTATTATTTGTATCTCCTGAAGGAACACCGACACCCATGACTATGTCATCAGAAACCACATCAGTTTTGACTACTGTAGGTTAGACAATTCTTCAAGTCTAAGAGACTCTGCTACGGGAGCTTGAACAGGAATTGGAAAGCAGCTCCCTAACAGACATGCTAATGCAGGCTATTTATGATGCATCCCTTGCCCCGATCCTTCTGGACAGGATCAAATGGTCCCATTACACTAACACCTTTAAGAGCTGTCTTCCAACAGAGGTCAGGGATCACCTGTGCCTGACAAGTGGACTGTACTTTAATGTTATCCATGAACCGTAGAGACTGAGAATGACTCACCAGGGTATATTCTGAAGTTGCTCAATACAAGTACGTAAGTGCAAGCAGAGGTGCACACGTGTTTGCTTGCACACTGCAGTCATGCTTCCTTTTCCTGCAACGTGCTAGAAACAACCCGCACCGCCTACGTCATGGAACTGTACCATCAGCGACTGCTCAGCACAGAGCATTTCGGGCTCTTCTCAGAGCTTCGAGATAAGCGACTTCCACTTTCACTACCACAGCTCCCTCTGCCTACGAGGCAAGTCAGTCTGTGGTATGATGACTTGGTTTACTGTACCAGTTCCTGAATCAGTGGCTTTGGCATTACTGTAACTAACTAACGGGCTGTGCATTTAGACATTTAAGGATGCGTCTCTCCCAGTCTTCTCTTAGCGGCCTCTGCGGTAATAACAAAGCATGATTTTGGACAGTTTGGCATGTGATTAATAGCTGTTGGTGCTTTGGCAGTTTTAGCGTGTGCTAATTGGATTAACAAGGTACTAAGTCTTCCAAGGTGTTATGAATTTGTTGTAAAATCATAAGCTCTGCTGTCAAATGCATTCATTATTCACGGTCTGTAATTTGCTTCCAAATGCCGTCCAAAAGACAGCATTCCAAATGTTTCTGTGAAAGACGTTAGCACAACAGCACAAAATGCCTCTAAGTGACACTGCCTCATTTCTAGAGAAGGAATCACAGCCAACAGGCTCCCTGGTACCTTCAGAAGGTGTCAGACTCCTCTACAGCTGCAGCCAGACAATCGAGTCACAGTGGATCCCTTGCCATGCGTGCCACCAGGCTCCTCTCAGGCAAGCAAGATACCCTGGGCCACCTTGCCAGCCAGTGTCCCAGAGGGCTGGGCACCTGGTGGGGCTTTGCTCCATGAAGGACTTGCACCCACTGCTTGGGGCTATTCCACATGCCCTCACTCCCTGCTCTTTTCCCTGTCTCAGCCTCTAGGTTTTATTGCTGAACCCATTCTCCTGCTCCACACCTTCCGCTCTTTGGGCCTGATTCCTCATTCCTACTTCTTGCTACTCAGACACACCGCCTGACAGTGTTTCTGATCTTTGCAAAATACGAACCACAGTGGTCAGAGTGCTGTCACAAGTACCCTGCGCTCTCCATTTTACTGTGACCAGAAAGTCACCTGTTCCCACTGCCCACTGTGCCGAAACACGCCCCATTTATCCACTGATGTACAAGACAGGTTCACCTGATACCTTCTCCTCCTTCTCCTTGTTCTCTCACTAAAATTCAAATCTCTTCTTGCCATTTCTAAATGGAGCAACTCACTGTTTACCATCCTCCCTCTTCCTGTTCTGTTCCCTTCCCATTAACACAAAGGCCTTACTCAGCAGTGACATTTGACGTTGATTTCTGCTGTATTTGAAGTTGATAAGATAAACCATATATCTTTGCCTGATTACAGTTTGTGACATAAAAAAATCCCTGCCTGCAGGTTCAACCCAGTCATACCGACCTGAGTAACTGCACCACTCATTTCAACCGCCAGATCACCGAACAAAATTAAAACTAGATGCTGGGACTATGGCACTTCAGCAACTAATCAGCACCAGTGAACAAAGTTCCCAGTAACAAAGAAGTTCAATCTTACATCCTAGATGTATGGTGAAATGAAGGATAGGAAATGTTTTGTTTTTTTTTTTTTTCCCCAAAACTGAAGATGGAGTAAACCACTGCACACTATGCAGCAGACAGGAGAAAAAACACACGAATATGAGGCATCGGGTAAGGAAATGGTCACCCAGTCAAGAGTTTGCATAAGCCTTAATCATCTGGGAACACATTTTAGTGGAAGCTGGAGAGGGATGTACAGAAGGTGACTTGTTCCAAGGAACAGCTGACTGTAAATGGTAGCAACTCTTTACACAACTGACGCTCTTTGACTGAAACAGGTGTGAAAGCGAGAAGGAAATGTTTAATCTTTGGATCTAAAAACATGACTCTTCCTTGCTTGACTAAAAGATTAGTGTTGGCTCAAAGCCAGTATCAGGCTCATAAAACTCTCCAGTTTCGAGCGTAAAGGTTCAAAGTAATAACCTGCTTGAGAGGGGGGCAAATTCAGGCCCCACTGAAGTCAGTCTCCACATGCTTAAAAGGGTCAGGAGGACGGGGTTTGGCCTGGCCTCATAACTGCTTTCCAAAAGCGGAGGTGGGAACCCACAAGTGTGGTGACAGGCAGCTGAATCCAGACAACTCTTTTACACAGCATGTTTACACGAGTGACTTTGGTATTTGCTATATTGCACTCAACGAAGAGAGAAAACATCTGTTCCTCGACACCATAAAGATAACTGTGACCAGTCACACAACGGAAACATTTCACTTCTCAAGCAGCTCCAGGAATAATTGCTCAGTTACACCAGCTTACAATGCTGGCTCCAACCTGGCAATTCAAAAAAGTCTCTCGTCCTACGGACCACAATTTAGCCCACAAAGCAGAGAAGGTTCAAACCTGACCAATGTCAAAGGACATTAAAGACGTGCCCAGCATGGAGCCCATATTGTGCTGAATCAAGGCTACCATTCCCTCTTCCTGCCTGCCGCTTGTGAACAGTTCAGTCACCTACCCTGTGTGGTGAGTAGAGGATGTGCAAGTCAAGCTCCACATCCAGCTGCTGCTTCCAGCGACTTCCTCCCTCCTGCTCAGCCGCCGCAGCCTCTGTAACACACCACTGGGCTATGCTGGGGGGACGGCTGCCGCTGGGTAATCTAACGCCCTTTTGACCCTTTTGGCTCCAGCAATTTAAAAGGAATGCTTGCAATTTATTTAATCCTAAAATCCTTCTTGTTGTAAGAGTTAATAGTCAGATAATGCTATGTATAACATTCCAAGCATGGCATCATAAATAAGAGAGCATTCAAATAAAAGAGTCTGTCGCAAACGTTCAAATCCAGTTCCAAGATTCACTTCATTAAAAAGCAAACCAATATATTAATCTCCACTGTTTTATATTTTAAAGACATGAAAAACATATGCTAAGACCTTCTAAACACCACAAGCTGCTTCTGCATTTTGAGAAGAAAGAAGAAACAACATTAAATTGGCTTTTTAAAGGCTTCTCCTTCCTCTGCCTCTTCTCATTCCTAAAGCACATTTCATTCGTAACCTGGCATTCAGCCCTGGAGAGTTTGTTTGTTTTTTTTTTTTTTTCCCCAACTCAAAAATGCTTCCAGGAACAAACCAAGATTCTAGCTACACTTATAGACTTCTGGTTAAATCTACAAAGTGTCAAACCAAGCCTTGCCCAGGGCTTTCTTAAGAACAGAAAGTACCTGGAAAAAAAAAGTAGGAGATGGCAAGTGGTTCTCTCTCCATCCGCCGTGGTGGAGCAATGGTGGCTGGTAGCCCCTACAAACCTGACGGCCAAAGTGATTTGCTCTTCACGCAGGTAAATACAGGGAAGAGCATCACTTCTGTCTCAAGCAGCAAGGCGAGAAATTTCGTATGAAATTCTATCTTGATGAAAAACTTCATCATGGGTTTAAAAAGCCTCCCTCAGAGTTCGTCGTCATTGACTATATTAAACACAGCCTGATTCACTGTTTACTGCCCTTCTCCAACACAGCAAACCCAAAAATCCCTCTCTAGTTTTTGCTGCACGTGTCACTGGCATGGCATGGCGATCCTCCCAGCAGTTGCTCAAGATGCAGTAGGAACCGGCTCGTTAACCTTGCTGTTAGTTGCTTCAACAGTTGCTTAAGCCCAGTTACGGAAAGCTGAATCACTCCTGAACAAACTTGGGCTTTAAACTAAATTAATCTTATTTGCCACTAAAATAAGAGGCTTCACAAAATTGCTGAGTTGAAACTCCAGCCTGAAATTGCTATGATCTTGGAAAAATGAGCATTTGGATGCAGGAATAATTTTGTGGCTCCCCTTTAGCTTTTATGGATACTAAACACGTGGACACTAACATTCCTCGAGCAGATCATTTGTTTCCGGATGGGGTAGCTATCTAATCCTTCCTGAAACGAACCAGATTTCTCTCTCGAAACAGAAATGCAAACTCTGTCTGAAAAGGCTTGGCATAACTAGAGTTTGAATAATGAAAACGGGTAAATTTGGCCCACTGAGTCACACCACACTGAAGGAGGGGAAGACAAGATGCACACTAATGACGTTGTGAATTGTACCACCACAAAGATGTCAGGAAAGCCTCTGAGCAACTCCTGTCCATTGATCTCCCACAAGAAAGGGTGCCCAGTGGATTCAGCCTGAAGTGGGAACTTCTTTTAATGCTGGGGCAGCAGCGTGAGCTCTGGCAAATGGCATCATTGCTCTCTTTTGTTTCTGTATGGTTTTCTCAGCCATAAAAGGACTCTGACTGCTTTGCAGTAGACTGAGACCTGGAAATGCACAATACAAGATAGACACAAAGTCAGCTGCTCTTTTGCAGCTTGTCTGCATGTTTGTCAAAACAGGATCTCCCATCAAAAGAGAACAAACAGCAAGTGAGTCCTGTCCTGTTAACAATGACTATGTGAAAAAGCAAAAATTCTTCCTAATTCTGCCATCACTGAGGACTCATTTAAAACTCACTAAACTGCTATTGGCTGTCATGATTTTACAGAGGGATCTGGACAGGCCAGATCGATGGGCTGAGGATAAACTGTATGAAATTCAACAAGACCAAGTGCTGGGTCCTGCACTTGGACCACAACAACCCGCTGCAACGTTACGTTACAGGCTGGGGGAGGAGTGGCTGCAAAGCTGCACAGCAGAGAAGGACCTGGGGGTGCTGGTCAGCAGCCATCTAAGTATGAGCCAACAGTGTGTCCAGGTGGCCAAGAAGGCCAACGGCATCCTGGCATGTATCAGAAATCGTGTGGCCAGCATGAGGAGGGAAGCGATTGTCTCCCTGTACTCGGTGCTGGTGAGTGCTGTGTCCAGTTTTGGGCCTCTCACTTCAAGAAGGACATTGAGATGCTGGAGTCTGTCCAGAGAAGGACAACAAAACTGGTGAAGGGTCTGGAGAACTTATCATATGAGGAGCAGCTGAGGGAACTGGGATTGTTTAGTCTGGAGGAGGCTCAGGGGAAACCTTATCGCTCTCTACAACTACCTGAAAGGAGGTTGCAGAGAGGTGGGGGTTGGTCTCTTCTCCCACGTTACAAGTGACAGGATGAGAGGCAATAGTCCTAAGTTGCATCAGGGGAAATTTAGGTTGGATATCAGGAAAAATTTCTTTACCCAGAGGGTCATTAAGCATTGGAACAGGCTGGCCAGGGGGGGGGTGGGGGCCCCCTCCCTGGGGATGTTTAAAAAACATGTGGATGTGGTGCTGAGGGACATAGTTTAGGAACCCTGGCAGTGCAGGATGGATGGTTGGACTTGGCGATCTTAAAGGTCTCTCCCAACCAGATGATTCTGTGATTTCATTTTCCTCAGTCATATACATGCTGCCTTGGGACACTCAGAGTCACTCCTTCATTGTTCCCCATCAAGAATCTATATTAAGGATTTAAAATCACTTCTCTTTGCTAGACTTAACTTTCTCCTCTACAGCACAAAGAAATTTAGCAAGTGAGACTCAATCTGTTGTGATTAAAAAGAAAAGCTAGAAAAGTGTTCTAGCTCTTGCAATGATATTTTATATTGTTTCCAATGAGGGGAATTATCTCCACTAATGGTGACTGCAAATCCCTGTGTACTGGGACATTAGCTTGTTACTGAAATGAAAGAAGACAACTAAAATATCATGGAGCTGCTTTATAAAGCACTTATCCTATTAAGCCACTTAGCCTTAGGCTTTCCATAGGGATGGGATGCCCAGAAGAATTCTCTGGGGAATTTATCAGATATAACATTAAGAAGTGCAAAAGAAAGCCCCCATTCATTAGGATCCATTTTAGCAGTTACTACATCGCTCCTATCCACTAAAAAGCCAGGTTTATGGAAGCAAGCGTGCACCTTCCAGATCCGCACCCTGGGAAGCACATCCTGGTTCCTCTGAGATGCAGCTCTGCTGCTCTTTCTCTCTCACAGCAACCAAGGACTGGGAACCAGCAGATGGAAAATAAGTTGTATATTTGTTTAGAAGACATCTGCTTTAGCTCAGTTCTTATCAAACTATTTTTATTTATTTACCTCCCCCCTCATAGGGAAAATGTTTTATTCAAAATCTGGAGGCAAATCCTGCTCCTACTGTTACAAAACGCTCAGCAGACAACGGATTCCTGAAGGGCTGGGTATGGCGTAGAGCTACGAGATGCTCAGAGCCGGATATTCACCTGGTGCACAGTGAGGTGCTTTCCTTCACCTGATGAAACAAAACTGACTTACATTCATCCCGTTTTCTTTCCATTTCTTCAAATGACTTATTTTTTCTGCCTTGCATGTCTGACCCTAGCAGCTGCCTAAGCCGGTGCGACAGCTCTCACTCCCTTCCTCCCTCTTTGCAGTACCACATAACTAATTGCATTTCAGCTTCAATGTTATCTTTTTTTTTTTTTTTGGTGGAAGCTAGAAGGCAAATACTCATAAATAACACATAGACATCACACAATGAGAAAGTCCTAAAGGAGAAACTTGATGAGCTTGAGAAAGGGTTGATTTTTAAAGTCCTTTCTTGGTCCTCAAGTTTCTGTCCTAAAAAGCTCGAAGGGCAGAGGTTTCATAAAGGCCAAAGGCACCAAAGTTTCAGTTGCCGGGGAGGGGGGAAGGCAGGTTTGGAAGAGACTTTCTGCAAAATAATTATATGCAGCACTGAGACCATGACCTCTGCAAGGATACGAAACCTCAGAGACCTCAGAAGACAACCCACAAAAAAAAGCACCGAAGGTCTGGTTCCCGCCTCTGTCATATCATGCAGAAGGAGGGGGGATGAAGCCACAGCCTGCTCAGCCATTTCAACAACAGCCAGAAGGTGATTCCTGAACCACAGCCCTCAGCCCCTAACCTGTACCCCGCAGGCAGCAGCTGTTGAAGCCAGTGCAAAGCTGGGGGAAGGTGTCCGCTGGCTGGGCCTGCTGCTGGGGAGGTACCAGGGTAGCAGATGGGGTGCAGTCAGCCTTTCAGGGGCCCTGGCACACACTGGCAGCCTGCACAGCGGAAGATCCTCCGTGACGTGTGGTGCCTGGCTGTGAAGGCGGAGACCAGCCAGCTGGGTGCCGCCTTTCCCGTTTTATACCTAGCAACAGAATGTGGCCCTTTACCTTTCTAAGGAGAACTAGTTAAACCCATCTGAAAATCAGCTCTCACTGCATGATCTGTAGCAAGCCAGAAGGCTGAAGTTTCTTTCTGTGTATTTCAATTTACTTTCTGCTCTCTCTATAAATGTCACACTTCTAACTGATGGTTTAACAACGCCACTCCAATTTTAAAGGAACATGACATGGTTTGTTAAGGAAAGTGTTCCTTCCCTTCGGTAGACCCCTGCTGTCCTTTTCTATTGACTCCTCAAGATCACACAGTAAATATCAACACTGGAAAACTTCTAGAAGTAATAATGGCAACGGAGACCTGAGGAATGTGGGGCGCAGCCAGTTCTCAACCTCAGTTCTTCCTGCAGCTTCTGCAAGCTGAGAGCACCTTGAGAGATGGTGCCCTAAAAGGCACGACAACAAACCCAACTGCCTCTCGTGAAAACAAATAACCTACAGCTGACACACAGCTTTTCTCCACCAGAGTGGAAAATACCCATGTGTGGTCCAGCCATGTTCCTTCAATGACTGTTTATTCACAAGCATGGTCAGGAGGCGATGAAAAAATGAACCCAGGGAGAAGAGGGGTTGTGGAGTGGTGCCATTGGTTTCACACCCCTCTGTTTCTCGCCCACACACATTTGAGGAGGGCGGGTTTGATTTTGGCTGTTGGTGGGTTTTAATTTAACGCAAGATCCAAACAGAAAAATACAGTTGGTCTGGATAGCACCAGCGCTATGTTTCTAGAAGTAGAGGCTCGGGGGAAGCTTTGGATGGCTGTCGGCTGCCAGTAGCAAGGCATGCATGAGCTTTACAAGGTGGGGAGAATGCTGACTCCAAGGCAGGGAAGCATCTCCTGGGGCATCCTGCAGCAAAAATACTTGGCTCCAGAATAAATACTGCCTCCCATCACTGAAAAGACCGTGAGTTTGTGGACTACCAGAAGCAGCCAGAATAGCCCTTCCCATAACTCAAAGCTTTTTCTTCTCTACTTGATCTGGGGGTGAGAAGAGGTAAACCTTTACTGAGATTTAAGGGGAAAGAGAAAAAAATGTTGATACATTGTGTGGTGTGATCTCTTCTTCCAGTTCCCTCATATCTAACATCTCAAGTTGTCACAGAAGCCCTCACCTCTCAGCTGCCTGCCCATCTCTGTATTCCCTGTTCTCCATGTTCTCCATGTTCCTCTGCCTCCGACTGCCTCCCAGTCCAGTATCTACACTCTTGTGATGCTTCACGGTCCTCCATGCTCACACGCTCACAGCTGTACTTGACTAGGCAACACAGAAAGACTGGGGTAGACACGGCCTTGTCCAAGGAGTTAAAATCAATTAACTCACTGTCTGCCTGCTCCCTTTTACCCAGTATCATGCCATAAAGGCCTCTTCCACGTGAGAATGCATGAATGAGTTTTATATAGGTTTTCTATACAGGTTTGGGTGGAGAGACAGTTATCAGCAGACAGCAAGTCGAAGACAGGAAAAGAATGAGTTGGAGTGGTTCTTTTCCGAAGAACTGACCAAGCAGTTTTGCTGAACTCCCAGCAACTGATAAATTCAGCATGCTAAGAGTCAGCCAAATCTGGACAAGGCCACCAGCACACTAGCATCAACAACTGGTTGCATAACTCAGACTAGATCCAAGAAGGCAGTGGCTGCTGAATGCAAATACATATAAACACTTGATGAAGGAAAGGACCCTTCAACAGAACTTCTGAAAACCTTCCTAAGAGCTGCTGCACACCAGTACAACCCTCCACTCCCGAATTAAAGGCGTTTTTATACTGTTTGTGACCCGTCTTTTGCTGACTTGATCCCCCATATAAAGAAAAAGAGAATTTGCAACCGTCTCCCTTTGTCCCCCTCCTTCACACACAGTTTTTGTGTCTAATATCAAACCTCTCGCTAATATTAACTTTGAACTTGGATGATCTCCAGTGTCCTCTAACGTCCTTGATCAATGAACTTAACAGTGTTGTTCAACCTAAATTCTTAACGCAAATTTCTGATCTCACTTCAACTTTTCTTCCTTTCTAGGCAGTCATTCTACGTTATCCCTACATGCCCTTTATAGCTGGAACCATGCTGTTCCAAGGTTTTCTAAGCTTCTTGAACAAACCTGATACTTTACAGCTCATAAGCATTAACCACACAAAAATGATGAATTCTAAAAGGAAAAAAATCTATGCCAACAAGAAAACATACTGTTCCTCCAGAGAGATATATTTAATATTGTACAGCCAAATCAAACAAACACGCTGTAATCACTAGAATGAAATCTCAGAAAAAACAAAACAACAGTGCAGGATAAGTAATTATGAACTTAAGTTCTTTGAAGAACAGGAGAGAATGATCAGGTTTACACAAGGAACAGCTTCTTGCTTAATAACAACATGGAAGGTAGAACTTGAGATGAAATAAAAAAAACCCTACTCTTTAAAACAAGTCCTAAATCCTGCTTGCTCCTTTCTTCTAAGCCCAGCACTTTAGATGATCTAGTGCCTAGCCTAAGAATGGTTTCAGAGACATCCCCAGGATACTGATGGACATCTATTCTATTTATGGCCCCATTTTGGAGGGGATCAGCTTGCACTCATTATCATACATTTAGATGAAAAAGTGACTTGATCTCTTAATACTCGTATTTTTGTCTAACCATTACAGATGGAATCTTACTGGGAAAAAAAAATACCATTTTTGACTAACATAAATAACTTTTAACTGTTTTCCCATTCAGTCAAAGATCAATTCAGATCTAGAAGCTCCTCTACAATTTAAAGTCCAACTCAGTTTCTAATGTAACGTAAATGGCAACAAATCTTTGACATTTGATTCTTCGAAAATCACAGCCCATTTATAAAAGCCAAACAACAGCTGGTTTCTCTTTAGAGCTGAAAACCAGAATATCCTTTAATTCTTCTGTGCAAATCGATAATTTATTTGAATCCTTCTGTGTTAAAATCACTTGGGTTGGCGACATCTTTGAAAGGAAGGCAGGGATTTTACTGCACTTCCTTCTGTTTTGATCGCATCAAAGTGATTCACTTAAACATCCTCATAACTTAAACATCCTCTTTCTTTGCAGGAGGCATCCAAACTTTTTTTTTTTTTTGGTTTGGCAATACAGCTTCATGAATTATTTACCTCATGTCATTTAACACCATGGTGTGGACCACAGCTGAATTTCAACCACCTTTACAAGGGCAGCATTCTGCACCTTACTCCTGCATGCTTTGAAATTACAGCCAACTTGTCTAAGCAGGACCACATATTCTTCAGAAACGTCCTGTGATTAAGAGATACCATATTCACAGTCAATTTTGGATACTCATATCAACTAGGACAACCTTCCACTGTGTGCCTTGCACCTGTGAGGCGTCCAGCAGCACCATACTGTAGAATCTTCTTTTCACACTGCTGGCAGGAACAGAAAGGAGATAGCAAGTGGGCTGCCACAGAAATTACATTTACATGCCCTCACATCAATGTGTTGACCCGTGATATTCATGGCTGCCATGTTCTCAAGAGATCTTTACCCTGACGGAGTTCCAGACGTCTTTTATCATAGACTTCTACGCTACTGATGCTTATTCCAGCGCTACTGATTTACTTCTTTTCCAACATTTTTTACTTCTTTTCCAGAAAAAAGATGCATTAGATTGAAATGATCTAAGAATAAGACTGAAAACATACAGAATGCTGATCATGATTTCCTAAATGAAAGAAAATAATCTATGAGAATCAATAACAAATGGTTTTTATTAAATGGCTAGTAACAGAAATGAACATTTACAAAAGCCTACACTTTATAAAAGAAGTGGAGCATGATTTATCCGCTCTGGGTGTAACTGCTAGTTACACTGAAAAGGAAGAAAATGCTGAAAAGAAACCTTGGAAGAATCTCTTTCTCTAGGACTGCACTTTCAGGGGCTTTCAGTTGGATCTCTTCCAGCATCTGATCACCCAGCTGAATCTGGATTCACCTCTGCAGTTATTTATAGCTGCAAATAAAAAACTAGGAGAGGCATTGAGAAAAGTTCTGCTGCTTCTACCCTGGTCTGGAAATAAACCTGTGCGTGCTGACCCACTACCTTTTACAGACCACCAGAGGAATGGCTTTCCTTTGGGGACAAAACTGTGTCCATGCATTCTGAGAGCAAAGGTCCCACTAAAGTTCGACAGCACTTTCAGAAATCCCAGCTGAGATAATTAAGACGCATGGCAAATTTCAGGCGTGCCTTTTCTGAGCTGTTTCCTGGGAATATTACCCAATGAACAATACCATTTCTATTTCCACAGACACTACACGGGTTTCATGTTTCCAGATATTCATTCATTTTTGTCCATGAAATGAACCACAGGCTGCTCCACAGTCAGCAAACTCTCCACAGGCAGCTTCTTTGTTGGTTTTATTTTTTCCCTTTCAGAGTGCATTAGGCACATTAGAAACAATGACTTGGGGATTAAAACTTCCGTTGATGTCATATAATTAAAAATCTGACACTTCATATTAATGTCATATTAATGTTATATTAAATGTCCTCTGAGGCGAGAAAGAAAAAACCCCTTGAAAGCTCGTGCCACCACCTTTCCTTTGTGTTGGCTTTGCTGTATTTTCCTAGTGGTGAAGCCAGGGTTGTGTTAAGCACACTGGGATTTTTCTTGCCAAAATTCAACTAAAAACGGGGGCCTTTGGCGAAGTTCATCCACCATCATCACCTCTTAGATAGCTGCAGGGGAAATTGTCCAGCCGTGCAGTACAGCAAGAAATGGATAAGGCTCCACTACATGGTTAGAACTAAAGAAAGTCCCTGAGCAATTTCTATGAAGTTTGCAAGTGCTTCCACAAATTCGCTATTTTAAAAGCAGCTGTTCATGTTTTACTTCGTTTTTCAGAAGAACACATACACCTTTTCTGAGAAATCTCTTTGAAACAAGACAGCCTGTTACCTGGAGCCTGCTACCTCCACCCACAGCTGCTACAAATACATGCTGGCAACAGCAGAAAGCAAATGTCCCCACTCTCAGCAGCACTTGCACTCCTGACAGGTCACTACTCAGAGGTAAAACTCTTGATCGTCTACTCATTATGTTTAGAAATGGGTACCGGAAAAGACAGATAACATGTAATTCAAGCCAGGATTAAACCTGGCTGAAAACCAAGGCTGGCAAGAATAACTCTTCCCTTTGTTTTGCAATCCCATTCTAATCTAGGGAAGACCAAAGTCCATTTTTTCAAAGTTCTCAGAGGAAAAAAGGGCCAATGGCCCCAGAATTGCCCCAGGAGATTTGTGTTGTGGGCATTGCCAATATTAATACCTGTGCTGAGGAGCTGGAGATCCTGTGCTCCATGCATCATAGACGTAAAAAAAAAAAAAAAAAACCAAAAAACTGGTGATTGACTCCACTTGTAGGCGACAGGTTTGTAAATTCCTGTAAAGCTACAAGCCTTAGTGACCAGAGTACAGACAAAATATGGCATCGTGGGACAAAATATGGCAACGTGGGACCTATCATTCAAGTCTCCAAAACAGAGATTAAGTTATACCACGGCAGAGCATAGGCCTAGCCCTGACTCCCTGAGCAAAGGATAAATTTAACTCTTTGGATCATATCTGGAGTTCAGTTTTCTGTGAGCGTCTTCACGACTTTACGCAGCGTGCCAAATAAGGTGCCTGTAGCCCTTCAGCCCTGGGGTGACCTCACTTGGAAACCTAAAGATGTAAATTAAACCTTGTCTGAGTGTGTTGTATTTCACTCCAGGAGCCTCAAAGTTTTTTTTTTCCAAAAGGCTTAAAAATCTGGAGTGGAAACAGGCAAGCACAGCCCTGCAATTGAAAAGCTGGAATGTTTCATGATGCTGGCAGTGCTGCATCCTGAGAAGAAACACAGGAAGCAAAAGGGAAAGTCCTCACTTATACTTAGCAAAGAGCGGGGGGAAGGGGGGAAAGTGCCACAGTGCTATTACTGAGCATGAATGATTAGAAAGGCAAGTTCACATCAAAGAAGGCATTGCCAGCAGAGATAAAACAGCCTATTTCATCATCTCAATGACCTTGATTCTGGGGAACAATTCACAGTAAAAAAAAGATACATATATTTGTGTATTTTTTCTGAGGGAAGAGTTGAATTTACAGGCGTCTTAGCCAGGATTAAGAACAAGAATTCAGACATAGTCTTCCCAAGCTTAAGGAAATTTTTGGAAACTACCATGAGAGAGAGAGAGTGAGAAGCAGAAGGGAGGGAGAGGGATGTCAGCTCCTGGCTGAACAACAGATTTCCTTGGCAAGATAAACATTTTGCTACTACATGACAGTATCTTGAAAAGAGTTAACAACCTATAGCTAGTGAGCACTCAAGAAGGCTAATTAAAGTGCCAAAATGTTTCCCGTCAGGTTCTCCTTTGCTGTCCTGTTTTCCCTTTTCCACAGGTGAGGGCAGCAAGAACTCGGTGTGACACCTGCACTGACGCTGGGCAGCATTCAAGCAATAGAAAAAGATCCTCTGGGGTCATAATTCACTCCTCTTTGCTTTATCTTATCTTCACAGGAAAAGCCACTTAACAGTTTACCTGGCACCATAATTTGTTGGTCGCTGTAAGGGACCAGCAGTCCTGACAGCATATGACTGAACTCCGGCACATCACTTGCCTGGACAGGATCAGTGCAGAATAACCACAGCAATACTTACATAAATGACACCAAACCAATCCCTTCTTTCGCCCTTTAGAAACTCAGAGCTGTTAAATCTCATATAATCTTCTGAGAGTAGAATACATGGGTTGGAGGACAAAATGCCTTCAAGTCAATGCCCAGCCACTCTACATGTGTGACCTTTCACAGGGCTCCAGAAACCAGGAAGATTTCCAGAGAAATACTCCAGATTCCGAATTCCATGATCATGCTCTCTCTTAGCTCTGGCCTAGTCAGAGTTTACACCATACCTTCCTGCTTTCTTCGCATCAGCTATGATCTATAGCAGCCAGTAACCACAGGCAGTGACTTTCCACTCATGGGTGTTTTCTCTTCAGTCCCACTGCTCAAGGACTGCACAGGCTCTGGTCCATAGTGACACATTTTGCCTGTACACGAGCACATGACTCAAAACAGAGGTGGAAAAGGCCAAAACTCAGACTGTGGGATGCACACATTGATAATGATGCCAGAAGGACAGACAAGGCTTGGGTCACTAGCTGTGTAAATATTTTGTAAGAGCCTAGAGATGATTTAAAAACCCCTAGTACCAGTGGTTCAAAAGAAAAAAATCCTTCAGGAAAGTAGAGTATATAACTGAAAGCTACAGAATACTTTAATAGCATTGGAGAGAGATAGATCTGCTATGCAGTTTTTAGTTCTGCTTGGTATATCAGCTCCCTTGCTGAGAAACCAAGTGGAAATTAAATTGTCAGCTCAGTCTGAGCAAGAAAGCTCTTGTTAGCAGAATTAATGTATGTGTTTGCCTTCTGGTATTGTTTTTCATTTCTCTGTGCCTTTAATTTCCTCTCTGAAAATGGGCATCTCTCTCATTTTTATCCTGGGTCTGCATTTTCTCTATTTGACGAAGGGATGTTGCTGTTCTTATTTCAAGATTTTAAGGGGATTTTCATTGAAAGATTATTACTATTTCATTAATTTGTAGCAAATGCTTCCATTTCTTTGAAAGAGCTTTTCCAAGTCATTTCACCTTTGAGAAGAGCCTTAGACTTGTTGGTGATTCCAAACCAGCCTGAGAGCACAGAAGAGAGGAGTGTTATTAGTACCACAAGCAAAGAAACGGCAGGTGGAATCAGCTTTAAGATCCAGGCAGAGCTGATGTGCGATACTGGTAGCAGCAAGGATCATGGTCCCAGTGCTAGCGTGCTCCTAATGAATAATCTGAAGCAGTAATTCCTGCGTCAGATCGGAACTTCTACTTCAGGAACCATATCACAAAGAGATAGCTATTTTACCTTGATTAGCAGCCTTCTGAGAGAAGAGAATCTTGTCCCTGGGTGAGTTGTTCTGAAAAGCCTTAAGTTTAAAATCTCCCCTTTTATACAAATTACCTTCAATTAGAAAAATTATTATTCCTGGATTTTATAAAATACCACCTATGTGGAGGCTCTCAGTCTCATGGCTCTTGAAAGATGAGCTGAGTCCAGTATCTAGCGGGAAAGATAAAAGTATACCATATATATTTACTTTTAGAGAGTAAAAACTTTACAGTTCACACTACAGAGCTTTTTTCCACATCCAAAACCAAGAGGAAACAAGACCTGTTCTCCTCAGCGTTCTGCCAACAACAAAGAAAAGCCATCAGAAGATGGACCAGTATCGCCAAAAGACAGCTGTTTCACCAGCCCATGTATCAATGGGCTTAACAAATGTGAGCGCCCTGCGTCAGCTTTACGCAATGCCCCACCGCTTTGAATCCAAACCCAAAGCGGAAAACCTGTCTGCCATGAACTGAACGGGGCAAGGATGTCTCCCCAAGGAGAGGGGTTTAGAGCGCATGCTGAAGGGAGCGCACTGTATAGAACAAAAGCCGTCTAGTTTGCCTTTTGGAGAAGGATGAGGCAATTTTGCACGGTGGGTTCCCTAGGACCTGACTCAGATGCTCAGTGGGTATCACACTCACGGCAATAGCATCCATTACCTATCAATTCTTTAGCACTGAGTCCAGCTCATGAACCCACTTTTCCCCCCTCCATGTAATACTTCTATAATACCAAATGACAAGCCAAATAATTCTTTTTCTTTGTATGAAATATTTTAGGTTATAGATCACATATAGAAAAAGTCAGAGACTGCAATTTGAAGAATAAAGATTTTGTATGTCCTCTCTTTCTTTCCCTTACAAAGGCGCAGACCTACCCATCCTACTTGAAGTGTTGCTACCATACAGTATTTAATGAAAATGGAATGTTTGAGCCTAGGGTTAATTTCTTTCTATAGTTTTGAGAGAAAAAAAAATCCAAGAAAATTAAAAATATTAAGGACTAAATACAGATTTAAAAAGCTACTTAAATAGGTATTTAATTTGAGAGACAGGAGTAACCTATTTTTCTTGTAAACAGACTTGGACATTTTTCGTTTCATCTGAAGAGTCTTATATTATCACCTGACGACCACCTCCTGCCAGGAAAGTCTGAATATTTCAAGACTTAGCAACACTTCTGGAGTCAGCATGTGATTATTTTCAAAGCAGAGCCTGCTAACATAAATATTGCTGTGAATTTCCTTCAATATACAAAAATGGCTCTGAGTTTGGGCCTGTGTCCTGTGTTGTCCCAACAGGACAATGCTATAATTAATGTACAGATGTAATGTTGGCAAGAACTCCCGTCTCCCCCTCCCCAAATTCCTAATCCAAACAAGAAAAAAGTGCCATCAGATGCAATTTGTGACGGCGTTCTACAGCACTAGGACTCAGCTCTTCTGGCCCCCAATCAGGTGCTGGCTAGGTTTCGCTGTCTTCAGAGAAAGCAAAACTTTTGCTGAGTTTGTAGTAACGCTACCTCATTCCCACTCAACAACAGAAAACCTCCTGCTTCTCTAGGAGTTTGAAATGCAAAGGTGAAGCTTCGCCCTAGGGCTGCGCTGGGATGAGAGAGGAGACAGAAATCGCTACTCACCACCCAGAAGGAGTTGGCTCAAAAATACATTACAAGGAATACATATGACTTAAGGCACAAGGAGACATATTAAGCAGAAGTGCTACTTGAAATGGGGAATCTTTGAGAAGTTCTGGTTTTCTTTGTCTAATACGTTGTTTGGTGTTCCGGTCTGAACAGTCAACTAATGCATTAGGTAATCCTTGGGCAACAGCAAGGTGTAGGGAAAGGACAAAGGACGTCAGCTAAATCTTTGAATTCTTTTGCCTTCAGAGAGTTATCAACACTTAAATGTTACCTGAGAATTGTTTCTGGCACTGACTTAATATGTGGATGGTTCCAGCTCAGGATTAATCTGCTGCTGTCCTGGCACACTGCTGGCACTGCAAAGCTCTTTGCACGTAGCTGTAAATAAGGCTGCTGTAACAGCCGGAGCTTTTAAAGGTAGGAGCTCCTCAGGATGGAGATCTCACTGTGGCACATAGAGAGGTCACCCACCGAGGTTACAGCTGAATGTGAACTTCTGGGAATAACTCTGCTGACTGTGCTGGAGTTAAACAGGCAGAGAAACCACTGTTTGCGGAACACTTTTCTGTCGATGCCACATGAGTTAATTATAGCAGGTACATTCCAGTGTTTACCAAGCACTACCAACTGTGCAGAGAAACCTTAACTAGAGAGCGTGATGTGGTACAGTCTTCTAGGACACTGTTCA
>NW_010399410.1:54819-56738 GCF_000710305.1 Buceros rhinoceros silvestris
ACTGCCTCTCTAAGGGTGATACACTAGCTGCTCAGATTCAACAAAGCACACACAAGTATATTTAAACTTTAGCTGTACACTGGAACTTGTTGCTCTTCATTAAGTGTAGGTAAGGACACACGAACACACAGATAGCCGTAAGTTGGCAAGTGAACCTATCCACCTTAAAAAGGTAAAAAACATGGCACAAGCCTAGAACTGATTTATCTTTCCCCCAGTAAGAATTCTTTCCCTGTACAATCTGGTGCTTAATTTATCTCACACACATTCGCCATTCAGTTCAAACAAGGTTTTGGACAGAAATTCCTATAACCCTTTCCAGACATGCATCCTTAAACCAACCGTTGCCATGATAGCCTGCCTTTCTGGGTACAGCTGGATAGTTTCCTGTGCTGTTGGCACTGTAAATCTTGTATGTAGTTACAGCACACAGGATGGAGCATCTTACTAGGCTTTGCCAGTCTGCTGTAATTCACACAACTGAGTCAATGGGCTTGGGGCAAACGAGCAAAGCTTATGCGAATGCTTAAAACAAAGCATGAGCTCAGGACTCTGTGAGGTCAGGGCCTTTCTCAGGAATGATAAATGTGAAAAACATGGAAAAGCAGGGCAAGTCCATGTGGATTGGAGACACAAGAAAACACTTCTTTGACATCGGGCAAAGTATTTGCATACATTACAGTGGCCTTTGGATTGTGAGGATGAACACTTTTCCACTGCACTTTACTGGTCAAAAAAGCAAAAGCATAGGAGCATGCCTGTAAGATAAATACAACAGGTAGTCTTATAAAGGTAACCTATTCACCAGTAACTCCTATTTCCAAGTCCACTTTTCAAACTAATGTCAGCAGCAAACCTTACTTGTGAACTTCACAACCATGAACTTGAATTTTGAGAAGTCACCCTTCTACCCTCTGTAAGCGGCAGCATAATCAAAGCCCCGACAAACAGATAAATCCATGACGTTACTGCAGAATTCACCCTCCTGCAAGTCACACATCATTTCAAAACTACACTTCGAGAGAATATGGATGTTCTCAGTGGGTATGACAAAACTCATCAGCGTAGCTGAGGCAAATTATTCCTAACCATTTACTCCTGCTACCAACTGCTAATTCAGCTGAAGACCACAGATGGAGGCATCAGGGTGACAAATTCAAGTCAGGCATCCTAGTGGAGCTGGTAATCTGGATTCAAATAGTCTGGTAAGTAAAATGACGAGTACGTACGTGCCGAGAGCATACAGCATTCCAACAGAATCTAGCGCTTCTCAGGGCCATCCATATGCTCCACCATATGTCCACGAGGAGAGGGGTCCAGAATCACAGTTTCTGGAAAGGGTAAGTCTCCCAGGCTCTCAAGATACCAGCCAGGATCCCAATTCTGCTGAATTAATTGGTGTGTAATCACCTGTATTCCCTCCAACAAACTACTCATTTTAGCTCAGAGGGCAAATACGAAACATAACCAACTGCTGGCTGATTTAGAAGCTGTCTCCCACAGAGCAAGTTCTACTAGCGCAGAAAAGGTTGCTCTGGGCTGTGTTTCTTCAGAGCAAATTCAACCTCTGAGTATTAACCACAAAGAAGTTGCAGCAACAGCGATGTTACCGTGTAAACCGGCAATACCGACGAGCACTTAGAAACAGACTGGACTTCAGCAGCCTAGCCTAGGAGAACCCAAGTTTGAACTCACTCGGTGGAAGACAGGTTGCTCTATTTTGCCTTCTGTTCTGCTCTTCACTTAACACTTTCCTGGGGTGATAAGCTGCAGCATATTTTCACATTTTGGTCCTACCTTATCGCTGTCCACTGTGTTCTGTGATGTCCTGGATGCAATGGAAATGGTGTCAGGTTGACTGCTGCCATCTCCTTGGCTGTCTGCATCATCTACTCCATCTCTGCAAAAGATGTAGGGAA
>NW_010399410.1:56824-64112 GCF_000710305.1 Buceros rhinoceros silvestris
ACAACAATGCTTACTTAACACCTTGGAATACTCACAGCTTTACCGTTGGATTTTAGAAGTGGTGAGGCAGCATGCCAGAGCTGGCTTTGTGCTAAAATTACTTCACTGGTGCAGCCCATGTTGCTTGTGGCTTGCAATTTAAAATGCTGCCACCCTCAGCCACAGGGTTGCGATTAGCATATAATCACAATGTCTGTTGCTGGAAACAGGATGGACGTGGCCTGCATATTTACAGCCTGGAAGACTGTGGTGGTCAGAAATAGCTCTGTAGTGAGGGTGTCAGGCAGAAATTTTCCTTCAGTTAGATTTCTGCCTTAACCAAATTGGTTACTATTATTAAGGACAAAACCAAAAAATTAACATCAACAATAACAAAACCCCAAAAACAACCCCAACCCCCTCTCCTAAAAACAAATAAAACAACACACGCACACCCACACCCCCATTCTGTACTAGAAAGCTCTCGTATTGGTGGATGACCCCAGAAAGAAACGTCTGGATCTCTGCCTTGCTGGAGGTCTCCTGGGTGACCTCGGTTACTCATGCTTTTGATGCCTCTATAATACAGCCTGAAGTAAGAAGGTGATAAAACCTGACAAGGACGTGGAGATGTTCAAATGATAGGTGGCTTTTCAGAACGCCAGCATGACAGGAAAAGAACAACTCTTTTTCTACAATTTCTATTAGATCCAGGATTCAAAGAAGTTGACAGAAGATATTTAATACTACTCACAGGCTGAAATGAGTTTGCACTTGATGATGAAACACATATTCTGCACTGCAGTAATGTATTGTCGTGAACAGCTGTTTGACAATTTCATTGTCAAACAATTCAAAATGTCAAACGGGGGAAAAAATCTGTCAATATTCAAATGTGAAGAAGTAAATTCTCTTTTGGGAAAGAAACATAACCTTGGACTCTGAAGAATTTTTACTGTCCATTTCTCTCTAATATTTTAGACTACTAAAATAAAAGACTTTTGCATGTATATCATAGAAAAGTTTTGTAGCTACTTTTGCCAAGACAATGTATATAAAGCAAAGATGATGAAAACTGCTTTAGAATATAGTAACAGAGTGAATCCAGTAAAAAGCCCACAGACACTACCCTGCTGTTGGTCAAGGAAACACTAGTGATTTGACACTGGATGGAATGACTGAGGTTACCTTCTACTGTTGTTTCGCTGCTTTGCTGGTGTCTTGGGGAGCTGAATTGGCTCTTTCAGTGCTCCTTTCAGATGGATAATCCTTTCTTGAATGACCTCCCGGATATTTTTGATCCATTCCTGTTTTGTTTCAATACTGGATGCCTAAAGTTCCACAAGGCAGAAAGACAAACACTTTATCATATTCCCAGCATGTCACCTCCTATGCAGAAGAACCAGGGCTGACTGATGAAAATGTATGATTAACTGTTTCTTCTCTCTGCTGTATCGTTTTAACTGCTGGAGTACCTGGTAACCCCAGGAGAACTGAGGGTATTTTTACCAGACTACTTGGCAAGCAACAGCAAAGCAGCTAAGCTCTGGATAAATATATTTAATGCTAGCAACACAGTACGCTCTGCGGAGGGGAAATAGGTTATCAGCGCACAGCTGGGATTTCCTCAGACAAAATACCATCAGTTATTTCAGGGACACCAGTTCTTCGCTAGAAACTCACTTGACAGAAATGGCTGTTGGCTCTGGAGGTTTGAGGCAAAGGCTGACTGTCGATAAGGCCAGTGGCAAAGGACTAAGACAATCACACCTCCCAGCCAACAGCCTGAGATGTGTCCTGTGTCACAGTGCAGCTGCTCAGCACGGGTTGCAAAAGAAGATGCGACTTCAGCCAGGCTGCACAACTGCGCTGTCCTGATTCATCCTGAGGCCTTGGAGCTGAACTGCTCCTGATGCAGGTGTGACTCCACTGACAGACATGGAAGCCACATGAATACAAGGTGGGAAGAAACCGACCTTTCCTTCTGTGCGCCCAAGGCACAAACTAGCAGTTCTAAGGCAAAGAAAACAAGCAGAAAAGACTTACTTTCAGCACTGTTTTATTGTCTGAGGAAGGCGTTCGTCCAGACCACAATGCAAATTTACAGGGATCTCCTTCAACATGTTCAGTCACTCCCAGTTCTGAGGTCTGGTGTGGAGGAGAGATGATGAGAGATTTTAATGTATATGAAGCCCCATGAGACCAAAAAAACCTTCGCATTTGTAGGGAGAAGTGGGGAGGTAGGGACGGAAAAGGGAGTCTGATCATTTCTCTGCTTTGCTACACACAAGTAAAAGAAACCAAAAGCCAGCAGGGGACGGCAGGGAAGAGAATGTCTTGAGTGATTGTCCTTGCATTTTCTGCCCACCCTTCATGTCTCACCATCTTAGACCTCTCCAGACTCACTGTGATCTTGGCTTCCAGGTAAGCCCCGTAGGGCCCAGAGCCAGCCCTTCTAGGTGGCATGAGGATGCCCAACCCAGCATGGGGACATGTGAGCCATCCCCCAAACTCCACCTCTGCCTACAAGAAACACAACATCCAGAACATTTTCTTTGCAGCCACACCTACCAGTAACTTGTTCTTGTAAACATATTTTGTGTGTCCTGAAGAATCTTTGATCTCTTTGCTAAACACCAAAGAGATTTCAAAGAGAAACAAATGCCTCTCACGGCCTTTCCGAATGAGAGACTTGGGATCCCACACTTGGAAGGAATCCTGAAGAATCAGCTCTCCCTGGACGTCCAGGTTCTCATCAAATCCTAAAACCACAAAATACATTAGCTTATATTTATTCTTGGGACCAGTAATGCCTAGAAACACCAGAGCAGCAAGGACTTGAAATAAAAGGGCCTTTCTCCTTTTTTAATGCATATTCCGAAAGGACATTAACGGACATCCATTGCCCCAGTGAAAATATTTTCCTTTCTTTTTTTCTTACTGCAATCTTATAATAATTTCACCAGAGGCAAATAGGTCATACGTGCTAAATACGACTGCTGCTAAGTGTAGTAGAATGACTTCAAAATAAATATTGTAAATGTTTCAGTAGCTGTTACTGTACAGAACTGCAAAGCCAGGGATCTCGTGCACATCAATGCAAACTCAGAGAATAATAACATGCAGTGGCTGGAAGTACCCCATCATACCACGATGCCTTCGGCCATGCTAACCCAGCCTTCAAGGGCCTGTAAGTCGATAGCAGTGGCATGGGGGAGCTACACTTAGGAGAGTGAATTGGTATGGAGTCTGGAAGAAGCTTTCCAGGAGGAGTTTCTCATCTTTCAAGCTACACATCAAAAAACTTCACATGGCTGAGGATCACAGAGCTGTCTCAGCAGCTTGTGGGTCACACTTCCCTCCAGAGCTGGGGACTGGTCCTCCACCAGCACAGCCTGGTGCTGCTCATGCCAGATAGCCCTGGGAGAGTAGCAAGCAGCCCTGGTCCCTGCTCCAAATGTTCAGGAATAATGTTTTATTCAGAAGACAACTGTCCAAGTGCTTGTGTACCCTCACAAAGCCATCACTGCTTCTTTATTCTTGCATGGTCCTGGTCATCTCATGGGGACAAATCACCTAGGTGTTATTTTGGAAAACCTTGCTCCTCACCAGGCACTGCAGTTCAAACCACCTTTTTAGTCTTTCTACCTATGACAGTTTGACCTGCTGCAATTTTAATTCCCTGTTCTTAATATGCTGCTTAGCTACCAGCACCATTTCCTTTTTCTTGCCTGTTTTTAGTATTCTTTTTTCCTGGTTATGACTCAAGCCAGGCTAGAAATGATTTTTCCAGGCCAAGAAAATGTTTCAGAGACAATAAAGCATCTCTATCCAGAATAAATTTTTTAAATTTTAGAAATACTCCACACATCAAAAAGTCAATAAAAGCCTTAACTTTGGGGCAATCAATCTTTCTTTCCTGTAATTTTGTAATACTTTTCAATAGTACTTTTTTCTTTTTTTTTTTTTAATCTTTGGGACAATTATACTACCATTTTGAAACACTAGCTGTTTTGAATCAGAAAACCACAACTTCTTCTTTTGAAATTCAGACAGTACTTAGAAATGTTTTCATCCAATAATCATTACAGCTGCCAGTGGCTAAACTGATACTGTTTTGGGGCTATTTTTTTGTTTGTTTCATTAAGAATGTTTTAACCAAATAAATATACACATTGTATATTGATACATATATACACACACAAGTATGTGTATGTACATACAAATATATACACACACGTGTAAGATATAAATAAATAAAACCCCAAAACCTCCTACTCAGCTTTATTTTCCAAAGTGTTTTTGAGAAATATCAGAAAGGAGCTAGTAAGTACCTGAAAATGATGATCAACCAACAGTATTGCTCCTGCCAACCTGCACTAACTTCCTACACAAGTTACAAGGTGGCTTCATGAATCAGTGGGTCCCTCCCCTGACCCGGCCACCTGCCCATCCGCTACCTTCCAGCATGCTGACGTGCATTGCGTCGTTGGCTTTCTTTGGGACACTGAGCATCACTTCCAGTCCATCTTTGAGCTCCCCTTTGCCCTCCTCGCAGCAGGTCAGCAGTTCCTAAGGACCAATGCAGAACACCTATGAACAAACTGTGACCAACATGCTGGCTTTATATCCCATGGTCTGCTTTGCTGACAGTGACAGGAGAATGCTGAACTGCAACAAAACCCACCGTGGATGCTCCCAGCAGTGGAGAAAAATGGGAATGACTATAAAACAAGACAAAACAAGGTGCTCCCAGGTGTGACTGTGCACTTAGAGGATTTCTGGGGACTTATGGCTCTGCTGCAGTCCTCAGTCAGTCCAGCTGTGCCAGCTGGGTTGCGGGACCCCTGCCTGATCCGACAGTGCTGGCAGCATGCTGTGCCCAGGGCAGGGAGGTCCCTTCAGAAAAGACCTGAGGAGAAGACTGAGGAGGTGACGACTGAGGAGTTTTAGCCTTGCCATTAACAGACGGTTCACGCAGCGCAGGCTCCCTGTCCCACAGCACCACTAGACTGTGGTAAACCTGCACATTGTTTCAGCTTTGAAGTGAACAGTGGCTGGTTAAGATAGATCTAAAACTCACCTACTCACAAGATACTGCAAAAACCTGTAACCAATTTACAACAAATTAACAAAGTTAGTGCTGCACTTGGAAGTCCTTGCTTTGTATATGAAGTTTTCCCCTTTTTTCAAACACAAACCTGTTAGGTCCCAAACAGAATCTAATGCCTCTGAAGGAATCTCAGTCAAGAGTCACTGAAATTTCCCGGAGTTCTTTACTGCTGTCATTGAATCCCTTAATCTAAATATGACATGTCACAAACTTAGCAAGAAATAAACAGTTCTCTCACCCCTTTGATTTCCCTCTCTTAGTTCTCATTTTTTAGAGTTAAACCCACTTGGAAACAAAACCAACAAACAAAACCAGTTGAACCAGGCGATCTATTTTTTACTGTTTGTTTTTTTCTTTCTGTGAATCTTTTCCTCTAAAACACCCAAATTCATTTCACACTTTGTGGCCATAGTCAGGCTGGGGAAGTGGAGTAGCAGCTCAGCAGCAGCTGCTTACAGGCCATGAACAGGAGATGAAGCAGCTCTCTGCAGAACAAGTTAACCCCTTCCAACCTGCGAACTGCTCGGCGTGAGCTGACTGGGGCAGCTCGCTACAGTACCTTCAGTAGGAGTTGGTATTTTGTGATCCTCTGGACAGGCTTGATCAAATAAGAAGAGATAGAGTTTGCCAGACCATGTCTTTGCTGTATTTCCTAGAAGAGATAAAAACAGTGCTCAGTCACGGAAAACTATTAACCATCTGCCAGACAGAGCCACCTGTAACTAATTTTAGTCTGGATCTCTGCATTTTTTTGTTTAGTATTTTAACTCTCTTCAAGCTCACAGGCACATATCTGTGGTTTCGGAGAGGCCAGCAATAACCTGCAAGGTGCCCCTAAGGCCACTTAAACTGCAGGGGTCCTGTGCAAGTCAAGCTAAGTCTATGTTGAGTAAACTACACAGGCTTCAATTTAAATGTGACTTATCTGTCCTGTCAACTGGCTTCTCCGAGCTATGAAGGCTGAAAGCAGAGCCTTAACATGCAATTAAAGTGGAGTGACATTAAAATAAATTGCATGAGTAGGGTATAATTTAGCTGTCTAAACATAAGCATCTAGCATTGTCTGAGAGCCCTGGGGTATCTGAAATATCCACATGGGAATAACACGGCTGACACAGTGCTGACAGACCTATGCTGCTCTTAGGTGGCACCTGAGGCCAGGAGAAACACCCTTGTGATACCTTATACAGCACTAAATACTTCTGTTTAGTGACCTGAACATCAACCAAAATGTCTGTGCTGATCAGTGTGATGTGGTCATGAACTTCTGAAGACACTGCAGACAGGCACATGGAGAGGTCTGCAAAGAGCCCAGCTGCTTCTTTCCATCTTGTTCCAGAGCTCCTGAAAAATCCTCCAGAACCCCAAGGCATATATTTAGCCATCTAAAATACTCCAGACCCATGCTCTACAGGGGTAGACTCTCTGTGGAAGTAGAACAGGTTGGAATTCCTCCTATCTCCACCAAGCCCAGCGCATGACTCCCTTGCTCCTGACCATCAGGACATCCTCGATGCCTAAGGGAGCAGATGGGAAGGGAGAAGGGGACTTATCTCTGGCTACTGGAGGGTAAATCTAAGACTGTGAAGCGAAGACATTACAGAAGATGAAGGGGGAAGAGCTGCCAAGAATGGAGATTTTCTTTCTGTATACAGTCTGATTTTCTGCTGAGTATTAGGGAGGTTACTGGTTTTTTTTTTAGTTCCAGTGTTTATGCTGGGATGCGAAAGTAGCTGTTTTCCACACAATGTGCCGACACGTATTTTTTTTGTACTAGGCATGCTTGGTTTAGAAAAACTTACCTGGTGCCATGAACAAGACCCAAAAGGGAAGGGGCTCTGCATGGCAGTTAATGGAGTTTGCATGAAGCTGAGTCATGGCTGGCTTCAAACAGGGACAGAGTCTGCAGAGCACATGGCTGAGACTCAATTAGTAACTGCAGGAGCCAGCAAGACCTGGGCCATGTCTGCGAACTTCCTGGAGCTCGCTATGTACACTTGTTTTTGTAGGATCCAAGTAATGAACTCAGTGCTATTCCTTCCTCCCAGCTCCCCGAATAGCACGGCATGCTCCCAGCAAGACGCCTCCCCTTCGGGCATCTCGTGCCCTGCCAGACATGCCTGCTCTCTGGTCAGACTGTGCGGAGACAGAGTGGAGTGGCAGGTGCTCCCGCCCCACACGGCCCTGCCCCAGGGA